>NW_025738622.1:0-2413 GCF_021292245.1 Micropterus dolomieu
AAGAGTTTAATCACACAGTGGCCTGAAATCATAACCTCATCATAGAGGTTAAGCTCTGCCATGTTTTGCTATTGATACTTTTGCTTTTTCCAAACTGCAATTTACTTTTGGCAGTTATAGATGTGAAACCTTGCATCTTCGATTATTTTATTCCTTTAATGTATTTTTTTTCTCCCAGATACTTTAGCATGTCCTTTGCTATTACTTTAACAAAACTGTAGTTCTTTGAAGGATTTACTGATATCCTGTTATGTTGCTTATCATTAGCATTTCATTAATCATTATTAATGATTAATACTTATATTTAAAGTTAGTGTTTGAGTGAAATCTGCTGGATAACATTCAGAATTGGAAAGCTTTATCATTGAACGTAGTTTTAGTGAGATAAAAAAGACTTAAGATAAATAATAAATAAATGATCGACAGAAATTCACAAAAGGTTAAAAACTGGAATCAGCAGGAGTAAAGGATATTGCACAGTCCATGTATCGATAGATAGAGAGAGAGAGCAGAAATTCCAGTTCAAATCATAATTATCAAATTATGATAACATAACTGACATTGTGCTAACCCTGTTTTATGGTAATTCTGTAAAATAAAAATTTTGGTAATGTCATAATGTCTCCTGGAAAGAATGAGGTAATCTGATTATTTGAGTGTAGTTAGTTGTGTTGAGTGTAGAAGCAGTCTCGAAGAATTAGCTTCATTCAAACTTAAGAAGTAGTCATTTACTATTTGCTTTTTATTAACAGCTTTCATTTATGTTGAATCAGACAGGTGCATCTAAAATAATTTAATATTATGGAAAAGTTGATTTTCTTTCATTTAAAGAGGTGGTATTCTGCTTTTTGGCTTTTTCCCTCTCCTTTATTGAGTTATATATCTTTTTTTGTGCATGTAACAGGTTTGCAAATTGAAAAAGCCTAAAGTCCAGCCTAAAGGGAGTTCCCATCTCCCACAGAAAACTCTGCTCTGAACTGCCTGAAAACAGCTTGTTTGTAGTCCAGCCGTTTCCCTTTCATCCTTGTGACGACACAGTGATGAAGGCTAAATTCGCCTCATAGCGCTCTCCAAGCGGCTACTCCGACACGCCCTCAAAAACACCGGTGGAAAAACCGTGAGCTGCAGCACACAGCTCTCCTCTCCCTTCCAAACACTAGCTACCCTCCAGGCAGTCAGTGGACAGGAAGTTGTTCCTGTGATGTAGAGACAGAGCTCGGTTAAAACTTTATGGATGAAAGACACTTTTGTTACAGATTAATAACTCACCACTCTGAAACTCTTCCTCCAGTCCATGTTGCCAAGCTGGTTGGCAACATGCAGCTACCGGCTTCTCGCTGACCCGCCCTTCTCTGCTTCTGATTGGCTAGTAGTCCTTAAGTAGGAACTGTGCATGTGCAACTCCCAACAAAGATCATGTAGAGAAAAAACAAAGTCTTCAACACAGGGTGAAAAGAGGAGCTGCAGCAATGTGCTGTATGGGGGGGGGGAGAAAAAAACAAAAAGGTGTTTTGTTTTTAAATTAAACCGTGTAAACCTGTTCTGGTACAACCCCTAAATAAGATTTTGAACCGGTAAATGGGCATAATACCACCTCTTTAATTCAAAAAGTGAAATAATTTTAATCTTGATTATCACAGCTCTTGGAAATTAAAACTTCAGTATCTCCAATCTATTTACTACCTACTAATTTTAGAATAAAGAATTTTATAATACAGAAATGTTGACCTGAGAAAAGCTCTAATAAGCTAATTAACTCAAAACACAGTCTGAAAAAGATTGTAATTTTAAGAGAAATTGGCACCAATCAAAAGGCTACTAATCATCTGTGTCACAGTCTTTTGTTTACAGTAATTAAACAAAGCTAGTACTATTTATTTCTGTTTTTACTGTCCAGGACTAACTGGAAACACCTACAGCACGCTAACTGCTGTATGAACTCTGTGTGTGTGCAGGCTACTGCTCGCTTGCTTTCTAACACTTGCACTTCTCTCTTCTCTCTTTAACGCTTACAAAGTAGCAACTATTCCATTCGCCACTCGATAAGTATGCCCGCCATGAGGTAAAGTAACACACACACACCTGCCACAGTCAGTGTAACATGCATTACTTTTACCTGTATCTCTGCTGCATGCTGTTTATCTGTTGATGGCTGACGATTCTGCTTTCTTGGCCAGGTTTCTTAACCACGAGGTCTTTTAGGTTGAGCAACACTGGCCCATCACTAGAGGTGACTATTCTCTTGTGTCGGACCAGCGTTACTCAACCTAAAAGATTGATTTTGGGTCTGATTTGACCCCCCGACCATCGCAGTGGTGTTCGTGATTCTTGGCTGGTCTGGACAGATTATCCTGTAGTGTGAGGGGTTTTACAGACCTCATCATCATCATAATAATAATATTTATATTTTATG
>NW_025738623.1:0-1964 GCF_021292245.1 Micropterus dolomieu
TCGTAAAACAGTAAAGTTACATGTAGCTTTGTGTGAAAACTGTTCAACGAACTACATCTCTCGTCTTGCATAATATACGTCACCAACATGTTAGCACGGTAAGGCTAACTAACGTTCGTTGCTAGGTTGCTACTAGCTGGATTACTTAGCTGTGTTCCACGCAGAAATATATACAAGGTAACAGGAATGAGCACAAGGTAACAGGAATGAGCACAAGGTAACAGGAATGAGCGCTGGGTAACAGGAATGAGCACAGGGTAACAGGAATGAGCGCTGGGTAACAGGAATGAGCACAGGGTAACAGGAATGAGCGCTGGGTAGCAGGAATGAGCCCAGGGTAAAAGGAATGACGGAAGGGTAACAAGAATGAGCGCTGGGTAACAGGAATGAGCACAGGGTAACAGGAATGAGCCCAGGGTAACAAGAATGAGCCCAGGGTAACAGGAATGAGCGCAGGGTAACAGGAATGTCCAAAGGGTAACAGGAATGATCACAGGGTAACAGGAATGAGCACAGGGTAACAGGAATGAGCGCTGGGTAACAGGAATGAGCGCTGGGTAATAGGAATGAGCACAAGGTAACAGGAATGAGCACAGGGTAACAGGAATGAGCCCAGGGTAACAGGAATGAGCGCAAGGTAACAGGAATGAGCACAGGGTAACAGGAATGAGCACAGGGTAAAAGGAATGAGCACAGGGTAACAAGAATGAGCCCTGGGTAAAAGGAATGACCGCAGGGTAACAGGAATGTCCAAAGGGTAACAGGAATGAGCGCAGGGTAACAGGAATGAGCTCTGGGTAACAGGAATGAGCCCAGGGTAACAGGAATGAGCCCAGGGTAACAGGAATGAGCACAGGGTAACAGGAATGAGCGCAAGGTAACAGGAATGAGCGCAAGGTAACAGGAATGAGCACAGGGTAAAAGGAATGAGCCCAGGGTAACAGGAATGACCGCAGGGTAACAGGAATGTCCAAAGGGTAACAGGAATGTCCAAAGGGTAACAGGAATGTCCAAAGGGTAACAGGAATGAACGCAGGGTAACAGGAATGAACGCAGGGTAACAGGAATGAGTGCTGGGTAACAGGAATGAGCACAGGGTAATAGGAATGACCGAAGGGTAACAAGAATGAACGCAGGGTAACAGGAATGTCCAAAGGGTAACAGGAATGTCCAAAGGGTAACAGGAATGTCCAAAGGGTAACAGGAATGAACGCAGGGTAACAGGAATGAGTGCTGGGTAACAGGAATGAGCACAGGGTAATAGGAATGACCGAAGGGTAACAAGAATGAGCCCAGGGTAACAGGGATGACCGAAGGGTAACAGGAATGAGCCCAGGGTAACAGGAATGAGCCCAGGGTCACAGGAATGAGCACAGGGTAACAGGAATGAGCCCAGGGTAACAAGAATGAGCCCAGGGTAACAGGAATGACCGCAGGGTAACAGGAATGACCGCAGGGTAACAGGAATGAGCCCAGGGTAACAGGAATGAGCCCAGGGTAGCAGGTATGACCGAAGGGTAACAGGAATGAGCACAGGGTAACAGGAATGAGCCCAGGGTAGCAGGTATGACCGAAGGGTAACAGGAATGAGTGCTTGCTAACAGTATGCAGAAATATTCAAATACACGAGGGGGAAAAAACCTTTTTATACCAAATGCAAATAAATGCATGGTACTAATGGATGCATTAGGTCATCTAGTTTGATATGATATGATACTTTTGGTCTTCTCATGACCTTCAGAGGATGCAGATGATGCAACCTTCTCTTAAACATGGGACTTGTGGAATGTCCAAGTTTTTTAATTATGATATTACATTGTAGAGTGTAGTTTTAGGAACTGGGGACAGGTAACAAATGCTATTTTTCAGTGTTCTAGATCATTTTTATTAATGTTTAAATTGATTTATTTTGCATTTGCAATTAGACTAATGTGCAGGGCACTTTGCTTAATAATAAAAAGTAT
>NW_025738624.1:0-1555 GCF_021292245.1 Micropterus dolomieu
ATATTTGCTATTAGCTCTTACATGTATTGTCAGTTGTAGTTCTCGTGCTGTATTTGATGCTCTGTTGATGCTTGTATGTTGTTGTTGCTTTGGATAAAAGCTTCTGCAAAATGAGTAAATGTAATGTTCCTGTTAAATGAAGCTGAAACCCAGCTGCTGTGTTCTGAACTGGCTGCAGAAAATAAAGATTTTCACAACTGATGCAGGAAAAGTGTAAATACCAAACAAAATACAATAATTCTCCTGTCAGAGTTGATTAAATCAACTCTGGTGCAGCCAAAGTGACAGCGCCATGGCTACCCCTGGTGGCAGGAAAGAATAATAAACATTAATAAACAAATAATAAACATTAAACCAAATGACTTTTACAGTTACTGTTACCTGTTTCTGCCACTGAGAGAGGAAGTGTTTTTGTGGTAAAGGACATGCTGAAGGAAATTAACTGAATAATTAAAGAAAATAAATAAAGTATATTAAACCAAAAGGAGGCTACCCCAAACTGTCACATGTTCCTCCAGCTGACTCCAAATCCAAAATGTTCCTCCCAGTTTACTGTTGATTTTTTGAAACTGAACACAGTTCACAGTTGAGTCAGCAGACCCTGAACTAGGGCTGAAACGATTCATCGATTAAATCGATAAAATTGATTAATAAAATGCATCAACGCAAATTCTTTGCATCGATGCTTCGTTTAATCCACATAACTATACAGCACAGTGTTTCACACGGACATTTATTACTGTCGCACATCGCGGTTTCGCTGTGAACACGGCGTCATTATGATGCCACTGTTTGCAAAGTGGAAGAAGAGAGAGAAAATAGGGAGGGATGAAGAAGAAAGTGTCCAAAGTATGTGATTATTTCAAGCTAAAGAAAACATCAACTCTGTAATGTTACCGTCCGTCCTCCGTAAAACGAAACTTATGTCGCCTCGGCAACAGCACGACTGTATCTAATCAGAAAGCAGCCGGTGTTCTGCCAGCGGACCACAGACAAGGTATTCAAGTCAATTCATGTCAAGTTTATTTATAAAGCACATTTAAATGTGCTGGACAAGTTATACAGAAAAAGACGTAATAAAAAACAACAAAAAAAACCCCATACATACATACATACATATATAAATGGATAAAACCAGAGAAAATAAAACAGGCCACACAATTAATGGCATACAGCAAAACAACGCAGTTAGATACAAAATAGATAAATAAAAACACAAGTTCAGGTGCCCCAAAACAGACTCAAACGCCAAAGAATAAAAATGTGTTTTAAGTCGAGACTTAAAAGTGTGGCTGGTGGGATGATCTAATAATCAGGGGTAGATTATTCCACAGTCTCGGGGCCACCACTGAAAAGGCACGGTCACCCTTTGTTTTCATACGAGACTGTGGGATGGCTAAGAGGGAATGATTTGATGATCTGAGGGATCTGGAAGAGTGATGAAACATTAGGAGTTCTGAAATATAAGATGGAGCCAGTCCATGTAATGCCTTAAAAACAATTAGCAGCACCTTAAAATCGATTCTAAATTTGACTGGTAACCAGTGGAGAGCAG
>NW_025738625.1:0-5524 GCF_021292245.1 Micropterus dolomieu
TGAAGTCAAATTCTACATCCTGCCGGCTCGATCCTACACCTACTGTTTTGCTTAAGATGTGTGTCCTCAAGGTTGCACCATTCATAACGCATATGATAAACTGTAGTTTAGCTTCTGCTATTGTCCCAGCAGAATTAAAAACCCCATTCTTAAAAAACCTGGCCTTGATCATCTAAACATGGACAATTACAGACCAATATCCAATTTAACATTTTTAAGCAAAATCCTTGAAAAGGTTGTTGCTTCGCAATTGTGATCTTATTTGGATATAAATGGTCTTTTTGAACCTTTTCAGTCAGGTTTTCGCCCATCTCACACCACTGAAACTGCTCTTCTGCGTGTGGTTAACGACATTCTTTTGTCCATGGATTCAGGGTTGATAAACATCTTGATGCTCCTTGATCTAAGCGCTGCTTTTGACACAGTCTGCCATGAACTACTTATTTCTCGGCTTTCTGATATCAGCATCACTGGTTCCGCTCTTTCCTGGCTTATTTCCTATATCAGCGACAGAAAGTATTATATCAGCATACAAGGTCATAATTCTGCCACTATTTCACTTACAAGGTTCAGTTCTTGGTCCACTATTGTTCATCTATATACACCCACTTGGTAACATCATACGCAGACATGGACTTCAATTGCTATGCTGATGACATCCAAATTTATTTCACCACCAGCTCCGATAGGCCATCCCTGCCTGACTCACTCACTCACTGCATGCATCAGGGACATCAAGCATTGGATGTCCCTTAACTTCCTCAAATTAAATGATAATAAATAGATATTAGTGATCGGCTCTGCTGCCTCAGTCAAAAGAATGGACCAGTCCTATATTGATGGTTTCCATATTAAGCCTTCATCGCTGACTCGTAACTTCGGTCTTATTCGACTCAACTGTCTTTTGGCTCTCATATTTCTCTTGTTAAAAACTCTTTCATCTTCGGAATATTGCTCGTCTAAGATCTTCTCTCACTTTAGCTGACGCTGAAATCTTAATCCATGCATTAATCACATCACGTCTGGGTTATTGCAATGCTTTATTTCTTGGTCTTCTCAAAAAAACTTATTGCAAGATTACAGTACGTTCAAAACTCAGCAGCAAGAGTTCTCACCTCCACCAGGCGTTCTGCTCGTATTACTCCGGTGCTTCATGACGTTCACTGGCTACCTGTGGCATCACGTATCCACTTTAAGGTATTGCTTCTAACATTTAAGGCATTAAATGGTCTTGCACCCCCATATTTGTCTGATCTACTTTTCACCTACCGCCCTGCACGGTCTCTTAGATCAACTGAACTTGGTTTATTGTCCATCCCTCGTTTCCGGTTGTCTACAGTAGGTGGAAGGTCATTTAGTGTTAGTGTAATGTCAAAATTATGGAATTCACTGCCCCTTTCACTTCGAAATATTTCATCTGTGGCTACATTCAAGACAAAGTTAAAAACATATCTATTTAACATGTATTTCGTTTAAATGTGACTATATGTATCCTATGTGATTGTAAGTTGTGTGTTAGTGTGTAAATGTATTGTAAATGTACCATGTAAAGCGACCTTGAGCTCTGGAAAGGCGCTATATAAATAAAACTTCTTCTTCAGTGTGTTCTATGGAGAGTTTTATACTGTATGAGTTGCAGATTGGGAATTTTAGTCATTCTTAAGTGTTTAAACATTTACATCTGGAAGTTTTGGTCTGGACTGAACCATCTGTTTAACAGTAACATGTACATCTTTGATAGTAGTTTTTCGGGGTGAAAGTTTAAGAAAGTCTGTTATCATTGGAAGTAGATCTATAGCCATTTTATCCTTAAGTCTCACCTGAATTATGGATTTAAACTGTTGATATTCAACAAATCTATTATTGCCAATTACATTTTGTGCCACTAGATCCTGGAATGGAATAAAGTTACTGCCCTGCATTACATGCTCTAGATGTCTTATCCCTTTATCATAGCACAGTGGGGAATTTAGCATTTTCTTATTTGGAAGGATGTCAGGATTGTTCCAGATTAGAGTAAGTCTGCATGGGACAGGAGAAGACCTAGATATTTTGAGAAATTCCCACAAGGCTAATAGGGAAGTGCTTATGTTAATGCTTTTAAAGTAGGTATAATGTTTGATACTGAGTTGATGAATGGCATATCAGAAATTTTAAATTCCTTACAGAATGTTTGTTTTATGTCCATTCATGAGTGACACAGGGGGTTTGATCGATCCATTTTGAGATATATTGTAGTCTACTGGACAGGAAGTAATAAGCAAAACAGTTCTAATCCACCACAATCTTTGCTTTTTGCAGAGTTTTTAAACTGATTCATGGGAGTTTATTTTTCCACAAAAATTTAGAGATTTGAGTCCAGTGACTTAAACCAGACGGCAGAGGGTTGGGTGGTTAACACTGAAAACAGGTAATTGACTTTAGGTAGGACCATAATTTTTATTGATTTATTATTTATTGATTTAAGTAGGAGCGTGTAGTTTAGCCATGTCAGTTCTGACAGCCTGGAGGAAATATTGGCAGCCAGATATTTAATATATATTTGAATTTTTTGTTTTAGCTTTAATTCACGAGATCTCTCTTTCTTTTTTTGTATGATGAGTAGGAGATTATTTTACCTCTTGACTGCTTTTGCTGCCTCCCAAAGAAGACCAAGTTGGATTCCTGGCAGGTCATTTGTTTCCATATATTTTCGCACTCCTTTTTGAATTAACTAATAAAATCTAGGTCTTTAAGCAATAATGTCTTAAGTCTCCAATTCGTAGTTGCTGTTGTGACTCTTTTTTTAGTAAGAGTGATAGAAACTGGTGCATGATAGTGAATCTGAGTGTCTGAAATGTGTCATAATTGAGCTGCTAACCAAAAAAGTGTCTAGGCGAGAATATGAGTGGTGGACTGGTGAAAAGAAGATATATTCTCTCAATCTGGGGTGGTGAGAACGCCAAACATCGCAAAGACCAAAATCGCTCATGTATTGTTTAAGGGTGTCTATTGATTTCCAAATACATTAACTGCCTGCTGTAGTGAGCCTGTCAACTGCTGGATTACATACCAGGTTGAAGTCCCCTCCTATTAAAAGAACAGTGACTGTGTGAGCAGAGAGTGAGGTGAAGAAAGCATGAAAAAAGGAGGGGTCATCAACATTCGGGTCATAGACATTAGCAATCTATAAAGGAGTATTTTGAATTGAACTGTTAACTATAATAAATAGACTTTCTGTATCTATAGTAGTAGTATTATGATTGAAGTGTGTATTTCTATTTATCATAATGGTAACTAGGGCTGCAACTAATGCCTATTTAAAATCGTATTTGATTGCAGAGTGCCATAGCGCATTCGCACAGCACATCCTATTGCTCATCCCTCTCTTTCTCACTCCCCTGTCCCGCTCTCTCTCCCTCATGAACACAGCTGCACAAATCAGTTTAACACAACACAGTCAATGTCAGAGACCCAGCTTAAAAAAGTTATTAGCAAGCATATAAGGAGCCTAGCTAGTAAGGAGAGCTAAATTAATGTTAGAAAACCCCTGGGTTTTCGACGCTAGCACGCTGTATATATAGCTGGTAGTCAATATCGACTGCACCCTGCCCGCTGCGCCACTAATCGTTCAAAACATCACACCCCTAGTAGCGGACAGGATGCAACGCAAAGCTAGTGTCAGCAGCTGGAGCGGTGAGACAGAAGAAGGGAGAAGACAAGGAAGTTTTGGGTTTGGCTAGCTGGCTATTTAGCTATATCAGGTGCATTTTTTTGGAACATGCTCAACTTTTCATAAAATCGATGTGCTTGTCAATTTCACTTGACCAATCACAGCCTGGATGGGGCGGGACATAAAAATGGTTTGATGTGCTACAGTAAACTTTCAAATGTTGAACTCCTCCTGCATGGATGGTTCTGATTATTGATGAGATAGTAGCATTAACAAATTATGTAGGCCATTTTTCTTGCACAAGGATTTAATGACTGAAAATATGAAACTGCTGTTTTGTCCAACTGGAATTAATTTTATACTAGTGGTGGGCTGTATAGTATACAATTACATAAAATGACAATAGTCTACATATAGTAAAATTAAACAATTTATATATTAACATACTAACAGTATACTATTAGATAAAAATTAAATTTTTTATCTAATGTTATAATATTACACTAATACACATTAAAACTAGTTTCTCCTCCATGTTGTAGAAAGAGCCTGGCATATCAGTGTGTGCTCCTTCAAGCCTCCTCCTGAGAGCAACACGTTCCCCTGGTTCTGATTTACTAAAAAGTTACTGTAATACTGTTCAGTATTCTTGTTTACATTAGGCGTGGGTTGTATGGGTGCTGCTGGTATATCGTGAATCCGTCCCTAAACAAGCACCAATCACAATCAAGTTTTTTGTGATGACTGATCAGTATTTTAAAAGCTGTTTTCAATGTTTTAAATTTTAAAAAGATCTGTTTCAATATTTTAAAATGCTTAACATTAAGGCCAATGCCGAGGTGTACAGATCTTCACTTCCAGTCCTAGGGTTTCATACCATAGTTGTACACAAGGAGAAGGAGCAAACACGTAGTTTAAATGTGTATAATAAATAGTTTGTTGAACTCTTTTGCCGTGCTCATAAATTTCTTTATGAGCACATGTGCTCCTTGGGAAAAAGGTTAGCGTAGACCCCTGGTACACTGCTCAAAAAAATAAAGGGAACACTTAAACACCACAATGTAACTCCAAGTCAATCACACTGTGAAATCAAGCTGTCCACTTAGGAAGCAACACTGACTGACAATCAATTTCACATGCTGTTGTGCAAATGGAAAAGACAACAGGTGGAAATTATAGGCAATTAGCAAGACCCCCCCAATAAAGGAGTGGTTCTGCAGGTGGTGACCACAGACCACTTCTCAGTTCCTGTGCTTCCTGGCTGATGTTTTGGTCACTTTTGAATGCTGGCGGTGCTCTCACTCTAGTGGTAGCATGAGACGGAGTCTACAACCCACACAAGTGGCTCAGGTAGTGCAGCTCATCCAGGATGGCACATCAGCGAAAGCTGTGGCAAGAAGGTTTGCTGTGTCTGTCAGTGTGTCCAGAGCATGGAGGCGCTACCAGGAGACAGGCCAGTACATCAGGAGACGTGGAGGAGGCCGTAGGAGGGCAACAACCCAGCAGCAGGACCGCTACCTCCGCCTTTGTGCAAGGAGGAGCAGGAGGAGCACTGCCAGAGCCCTGCAAAATGACCTCCAGCAGGCCACAAATGTGCATGTGTCTGCTCAAACTGTCAGAAACAGACTCCATGAGGGTGGTATGAGGGCCCGACGTCCACAGGTGGGGGTTGTGCTTACAGCCCAACACTGTGCAGGACGTGCAGAGAACACCAAGATTGGCAAATTCGCCACTGGCGCCCTGTGCTCTTCACAGATGAAAGCAGGTTCACACTGAGCACATGTGACAGACGTGACAGAGTCTGGAGACGCCGTGGAGAACGTTCTGCTGCCTGCAACATCCTCCAGCATGACCGGTTTGGCGGTGGGTCAG
>NW_025738626.1:0-1025 GCF_021292245.1 Micropterus dolomieu
CCCTTCCATAAAATGATAACTGTACACTGAAGATAACTGGATAACTGTACACCGAAGATAACGGCACGCCCGCGTAGCCCTTCCATAAAATGATAACTGTACACTGAAGATAACTGGATAACTGTACACCGACGATAACGGCACGCCCGCATCACCCTTCCATAAAATGATAACTATACACCGAAGATAACGGCACGCCCGCATCACCCTTCCATAAAATGATAACTATACACCGAAGATAACGGCACGCCCGCATCAACCTTCCATAAAATGATAACTATACACCGAAGATAACGGCACGCCCGCATCACCCTCCCATAAAATGATAACTGTACACCGAAGATAACGGCACACCCGCGTAGCCCTTCCATAAAATGGTAATTGTACACCGAAGATAACGGCACGCCCGCATCACCCTTCCATAAAATGATAACTATACACCGAAGATAACGGCACGCCCGCGTCGCCCTTCCATAAAATGATAACTGTACACCGACGATAACGGCACGCCCACGTCGCCCTTCAATAAAATGATAACTGTACACCAACGATAACGGCACACCCGCGTCGCCCTTCCATAAAATGATAACTGTACACCGACGATAACTGGATAACTGTACACCGACGATAACGGCACGCCCGCGTCGCCCGTCCATAAAATGATAACTGTACACCTACGATAACGGCACACCCGCGTCGCCCGTCCATAAAATGATAACTGTACACCGACGATAACGGCACGCCCACATCGCCCTTCCATAAAATGATAACTATACACCGACGATAACTGGATAACTGTACACCGACAATAATGGCACGCCCGCGTCGCCCTTCCATAAAATGATAACTGTACACCAACGATAACGGCACGCCCGCGTCTCCCTTCCATAAAATGATAACTGTACACCGACGATAACGGCACGCCCGCATCGCCCTTCCATAAAATGATAACTATACACCGAAGATAACGGCACGCCCGCATCGCCCTTCCATAAAATGATAACTATACACCGAAGATAACGGCA
>NW_025738627.1:0-3717 GCF_021292245.1 Micropterus dolomieu
ATACTATGAAGTTTTTAACCATATACTACAATATGAACTTTATAACCACATACTATACTATGAAGTTTTTAACCACATACTATACTATGAAGTTTTTAACCACATACTATACTATGAAGTTTTTTACCACATACTATACTATGAAGTTTTTTACCACATACTATAATATAAAGTTTTTACAACATATTATACAATGAAGGTTTTTACCACATACTATACTATGAAATTTTTAACCACATACTACAGTATGAACTTTATGACCACATACTATACTATGAAGTTTTAAACCACATACTATACTATGAAGTTTTTATAACATATTATACAATGAAGTTTTTAACCACATACTACAATATGAAGTTTTTAACCACATACTATACATTTAAGTTTTTAACCACATACTATACTATGAAGTTTTTTACAACATACTATACTATGAAGTTTTTTACAACATACTATACTATGAAGTTTTTAACCACATACTATACTATGAAGTTTTTTACAACATACTACAATATGAAGTTTTTACCACATACTATACTATGAAGTTTTTTACCACATACTATACTATGAAGTTTTTTACAACATACTATACTATGAAGTTTTTAACCACATACTATACTATGAAGTTTTTACAACATATTATACAATGAAGGTTTTTACCACATACTATAATATGAAGTTTTTTATCACATACTATACTATGAAGTTTTTTACAACATACTACAATATGAAGTTTTTAACCACATACTATACTATGAAGATTTTTAACCACATACTATACTATGAAGTTTTTAACCACATACTACAATATGAAGTTTGTTACAACATACTATACTATGAAGTTTATACAACATATTATAGAATGAAGGTTTTTACCACATACTATACTATGAAGTTTTTTATTACATACTATACTATGAAGTTTTTTACAACATACTACAATATGAAGTTTTTAACCACATACTATACTATGAAGATTTTTACCACATACTATACTATGAAGTTTTTTTACAACATACTATAATATGAAGTATTTAACCACATACTATACTATGAAGTTTTTTACAACATACTATAATATGAAGTTTTTAACCACATACTATACTATGAAGTTTTTTACAACATACTATACTATGAAGTTTTTACAACATATTATACAATGAAGGTTTTTACCACATACTATACTATGAAGTTTTTTATTACATACTATACTATGAAGTTTTTTACAACATACTACAATATGAAGTTTTTAACCACATACTATACTATGAAGATTTTTACCACATACTATACTATGAAGTTTTTTTACAACATACTATAATATGAAGTATTTAACCACATACTATACTATGAAGTTTTTTACAACATACTATAATATGAAGTTTTTAACCACATACTATACTATGAAGTTTTTTACAACATACTATACTATGAAGTTTTTACAACATATTATACAATGAAGGTTTTTACCACATACTATACTATGAAGTTTTTTATTACATACTATACTATGAAGTTTTTTACAACATACTACAATATGAAGTTTTTAACCACATACTATACTATGAAGATTTTTACCACATACTATACTATGAAGTTTTTTTACAACATACTATAATATGAAGTATTTAACCACATACTATACTATGAAGTTTTTTACAACATACTATAATATGAAGTTTTTAACCACATACTATACTATGAAGTTTTTTACAACATACTATACTATGAAGTTTTTACAACATATTATACAATGAAGGTTTTTACCACATACTATACTATGAAGTTTTTTATTACATACTATACTATGAAGTTTTTTACAACATACTACAATATGAAGTTTTTTACAACATACTATACTATGAAGTTTTTACAACATATTATACAATGAAGGTTTTTACCACATACTATACTATGAAGTTTTTTATTACATACTATACTATGAAGTTTTTTACAACATACTACAATATGAAGTTTTTAACCACATACTATACTATGAAGGTTTTTACCACATACTATACTATGAAGTTTTTTTACAACATATTACAATATGAAGTATTTAATCACATACTATACTATGAAGTTTTTTACAACATACTATAATATGAAGTTTTTAACCACATACTATACTATGAAGTTTTTTACAACATACTACAATATGAAGTTTTTTACCACATATTATACTATGAAGTGTTTTACAACATACTATACTATGAAGTTTTTTTACAACATACTATAATATGAAGTTTTTAACCACATACTATACTATGAAGTTTTTTACAACATACTACAATATGAGGTTTTGAACCACATACTATACTATGAAGTTTTTACAACATATTATAATATGAAGTTTTTTACCACATACTATACTATGAAGTTTTTAACCACATACTATACTATGAAGTTTTTTTACCACATATTATACAATGAAGCTTTTTACAACATAATATACAATGAAGTGTTTTATAAAATACTATATAATTAAGTTTTTTACAACATACTATACAATTAAGTTTTTTACCACATACTATACAATGAAGTTTTTTACAACATACTACAATATGACGTTTTTACCACATACTATACTATGAAGTTTTTTACAACATACTATACTATGAAGTTTTTTACAACACACTACAATATGAAGTTTTTAACCACATACTATACTATGAAGTTTTTTACAACATACTATACAATGAAGGTTTTTACAACATATTACAATATGAAGTTTTTCACAACATATTATACTATAAAGTTTTTTACCACATATATTATACAATGAAGTTTTTTACAACATACTATACAATTACGTTTTTTACAACATACTATACTATGAAGTTTTTACCACATACTATACTATGAAGTTTTTTACAACATACTATACTATGAAGTTTTTTACCACATATTATACAATGAAGCTTTTTACAACATAATATACAATGAAGTTTTTTATAAAATACTATATAATTAAGTTTTTTACAACATACTATACAATTACGTTTTTTTACAACATACTATACTATGAAGTTTTTACCACATACTATACTATGAAGTTTTTTACAACATACTACAATATGAGGTTTTGAACCACATACTATACTATGAAGTTTTTTACCACATACTATACTATGAAGTTTTTTACCACATACTATACTATGAAGTTTTTAACCACATACTATATTATGAAGTTTTTAACCACATACTACAATATGAACTTTATTACCACATACTATACTATGAAGTTTTTACCCACATACTATACTATGAAGTTTTTAACCACATACTATACTATGAAGTTTTTAACCACATACTACAATATGAACTTTATTACCACATACTATACTATGAAGTTTTTACCCACATACTATACTATGAAGTTTTTAACCACATACTATACTATGAAGTTTTTAACCACATACTACAATATGAACTTTATTACCACATACTATACTATGAAGTTTTTACCCACATACTATACTATGAAGTTTTTAACCACATACTATACTATGAAGTTTTTAACCACATACTACAATATGAACTTTATTACCACATACTATACTATGAAGTTTTTACCCACATACTATACTATGAAGTTTTTAACCACATACTATACTATGAAGTTTTTAACCACATACTACAATATGAACTTTATTACCACATACTATACTATGAAGTTTTTACCCACATACTATACTATGAAGTTTTTAACCA
>NW_025738628.1:0-1469 GCF_021292245.1 Micropterus dolomieu
GGGGGGGGGGGGGGACTTTTTTCTGTCAAAAGATTTTAAAAAACTGAGGTGTAAAAATGTCAATTCACCGTTCTACAGGTTAAAGCAGGGCTTAGGTTAAAGCAACAGCTTCAAAATAAGTTTGATTGTACACTGACCTGTAATAAGGTGAAAAAAGACTTTTGATTCACGCAAAGATCCTGAATGTACGACGCTGCTGAAAACATACTGCGCAGTATTTGGCACCACAAATACATTTTTTATTGCATGTAGTCTGGTCCACAGAGAATGCAGTTACAAATGTGTTGCATTACAAGTCCAGGCTATTACACATCAAAGGGATGAAGTTCACTATAAAGCAAATTGCTAATCTGAAAACATGGAATTTCAAATAACACTCCAGGCAGACTCAACAAAGGCGGCTTTTCTGTCGTCTCCGCGCTGAAAAGAGCAACAAATACCATGTTTTTGACTGGCAAGAAATTGATTTTAGGGTTGAATAAAATGCGTCATACCAATTATAGAGATAATAAATTGACAGTGAGTCGGGTTTGCTATCAAAATTATTTATATCTTGAGTAAAATATTTACCTTTTGAGGATGAAATGTCAACCATTATAGACTGAAACCACACATAGATACTGTAATGAAATGGAAATGATTGCTTAGCTAGAAGGAGATGCGAATATATCATGAAAAGACAGAGTAGTACTGGAAGAACCACAGATGTTGTAAAGTGGTTTACAAATTACCACTGCTATTCCTAATTAAAGAAATTCTCACTCCCACCAATAGCCTTTAGGTTTTATTAACTCATCGAATAGTCCATTTACTGGACACATCTGCTAAATTGACTCTCCTCAATTACCTCTCCAACATTTATGTTTATTACTGACTGCAAAAGATTCTCTTTCTCGACTGCATGCAAGAATAAATTTTCCAGTCCATCAATTTATGATCGAGTGTGTAAGAAAATCTCTTTTCATATTAGCAGACCAATTAAGAAGACACAGGATGTATCTTGGTGTGTATTAATTAGTGTTGTAGTCAATACCACCCAAACCGAGACCAAGTCAAGACCAAGACTAGACTTTATCGAGACCAAGACAAGACCAAGACTTTTAGGGGCTGAGACAAAGTCGAGACCAAGACCGACGGACGGCGAGACCAAGACCAGTTCCAAACAATACATGAAACGCAATAAAATGTTGAATGAGATCATAGGTACTTCTCAAATTGATCTGAAAGATTCACATTCCCATTAAAACACCCACATACAAACACTGCTTTTCCATGCTTACCATTGCGGGGAGGGGTGACAGCCATTAACGGTAACAAAAATTTTTTAATTAGGGCTATTGGTTGCATTGGTTGAGACCACAACCGATCTCAAGTACTACAACACTAGTATTAATAACGCATTAAGGGATTAATCTTACATAAGCATTAGCAAAGAAATAAGGCTGTGGTCTTCAGCAGATGGATAATAC
>NW_025738629.1:0-1912 GCF_021292245.1 Micropterus dolomieu
CAGACCTGATCCACAGCCGACGCACCTCCTCCATCACAGCCGCCATGTTGTCTCCCAGCTGCCAATCACAGACAGAGTTCAGTCACAGTCTGATGATGTCACGGCCGTACAGGACCCGGTGTCACAGGCCGTGAATCTGAGCGTCAGCTTACTGCACATACTCAACCACAATGCATTGTGGGACGCACTGTAGTGTTTTGCTGTGTCGTCACTGAGTAGAGTTAGAATTTTATGAAAACTGAAGGCGAATGGAAAACGTGCTCCAGCGTTCGAGCTCCTACGGGGGAGCTAGAGAGCCAGCCAATCAGCTCACAGAGCCCTCGGGCCCCACTCACACATTTCTCTGAGGATTATTTCTGTTTAGTTAGGCGCCGCTTCACGTCGACCTCAGAAGAGACGAACAAACACAACACGTTACACGAGTACAGCATGCGCAGTACCTGCTGACTGAGGATGTAGTATAGGTGAGTATCAATACTGCTGGTTGTTGTGGCCAGTCTCCACAGTACCTGCTGGTACTCCATCTGCTCCACCTCCTCCAGCTTCTCCTGCAGGGGAGTCAGATTCAGAGTCACATCTTCAGCCTCCTTCAGACCTGAGAGGAGGAGGAGGGGGCAGAGGTCAGAGGTCAGGTGAGTCTCTCAGGTAACCTCTGTTATTTGTGAGTGTTCCTACCTTCCTGCACGTCTCTGTAAATGTCTCTCAGAGTGGACCAGTAGACGCTCTCCGCCCGCTCAACGACGGACGCCACCTGCTGAGCTCTGCTGCTCATCAACTGCACAAACACCACAACATAAAGAAACGAGGAAAGATTTCATTTTCTGAAACAAACAAATGTAAAGACAGCAAGAGCATTTCAAATGGAACGAGCTTCAGTGTCCACGTGGGAGAAGAGAAGGTGCTGCAAAAGGAACTGTCAGTAAAAAGGACATGTGGAGACATGTGGGCCTTCACCCTGACATCGTCACCTGCCACCTGCCGTCACCCTGACATCGTCACCTGCCGTCACCCTGACATCGTCACCTGCCACCTGCCGTCACCCTGACATCGTCACCTGCCGTCACCCTGACATCGTCACCCGCCGTCACGCCGACATCGTCACCTGCCGTCACCCTGACATCGTCACCTGCCGTCACCCTGACATCGCCACCTGCCGTCACCCTGACATCGTCACCTGCCACCTGCCTTCACCCTGACATCGTCACCTGCCGTCACGCCGACATCGTCACCTGCCACCTGCCGTCACCCTGACAGCGTCACCTGCCACCTTCCGTCACCCTGACATCGTCACCTGCCGTCACCCTGACATCGTCACCTGCCATCTGCCGTCACCCTGATATCGTCACTTGCCACCTGCTGTCACCCTGACATCGTCACCTGCCGTCACCATGACATCGTCACCTGCCACCTGCCGTCACCCTGACATTGTCACTTGCCACCTGCCGTCACCCTGACATCGTCACTCTGACATTGTCACTTGCCACCTGCTGTCACCCTGACATCGTCACCCTGACATCGTCACCTGCCGTCACCCTGACATTGTCACTTGCCACCTGCCGTCACCCTGACATCGTCACCCTGACATCGTCACCCTGACATTGTCACTTGCCACCTGCTGTCACCCTGACATCGTCACCTGCCGTCACCCTGACATTGTCACTTGCCACCTGCCGTCACCCTGACATCGTCACCCTGACATCGTCAACTGCCGTCACCCTGACATTGTCATTTGCCACCTGCCGTCACCCTGACATCGTCACCCTGATATCGTCAACTGCGTCACCTTGACATTGTCACTTGCCACCTGCTGTCACCCTGACATCGTCACCCTGACATCGTCAACTGCACTCACCTTGACATTGTCACTTGCCACCTGCCGTCACCCTGACATCGTCACCCTGACATCGTCACC
>NW_025738629.1:1932-4399 GCF_021292245.1 Micropterus dolomieu
ATCGTCAACTGCGTCACCTTGACATTGTCACTTGCCACCTGCTGTCACCCTGACATCGTCACCCTGACATCGTCAACTGCACTCACCTTGACATTGTCACTTGCCACCTGCCGTCACCCTGACATCGTCACCCTGACATCGTCACCTGCCGTCACCCTGACATCGTCACCCTGACATCGTCACCTGCCACCTGCCATCACCCTGACATTGTCACTTGCCACCTGCCGTCACCCTGACATCGTCACCTGCCACCTGCTGTCACCCTGACATCGTCACCTGCCGTCACCCTGACATCGTCACCTGCCACCTGCCGTCACCCTGACATTGTCACTTGCCACCTGCCGTCACCCTGACATCGTCACCTGCCACCTGCCGTTACCCTGACATCTTCACCCTGACATCGTCACCTGCCACTGGATGAAGTGCAGGTTCTTCAGTCGGTTCTTCCAGAAGTGGAACTCCTCTGAGGGAAGCGGCTTCAGTCCGTCCAGAACCGGCTGAGACGAGTCCTGCTGCAGGAACTCCGACACAAGCCCCGCCCATTCTATGATCGTCGAATCACAGGCGTGGAGGAGCTTCACGTCTGACAACTTCCTGTTGGAGGAGAAGAAGGAGGAGGAGGCTGCGTTTATTAGTGTAATATTAAATTACAAGCATAATGTTCTGTTAGTACAATGTTGATAAATTCATTATAATTCCATATATATGTATAACATTAATTCCAGTTCCAGCAGTTTCATTTCTATAAGTCCTTGTGTAGTAAAATGCTCTACAGGAGGTTGAGTTAAGTCTCTAACGTGTTAATGCTAAGTGATACCTCGCCAATAAGCAGAACCATTACAGTTTTTGGTGTTAACATCCATCGGTCATGGCGACGTTTACAGCTGGACCACGTGATGATTGGACACCACCAGACATGTTCTACAGTTCTCCTGTCTGTGCGTGAGGTGGCGGCTAATCCGCCCCAGACTCCCTTAAAGAAATCAAGAGTTTTGTGAGAGTCAAAGGAAACTCTATAAACTCTGTCTCCACCCGTCTGTGGTCAAACAGGCAGCGAGACCGTCATATGGATATAGAAGGACTGACGGGCAGGTGGCTGGATTCAAAATGTTAACACCGACCAAAGAAGACTTCATTGTATTTAATAAATATTTTAATAATTTTAACGCTTTCAAAATCAATTAGTGTAAAAATCATTTGGATAGGGAGGAGTGGCTGAATAGGTGCCTTGACGTTGGCAGTAACAATGTCCGAGTGAAAAGCCACATGCCGGTGCTGTATTACACTTAACGGTCTACGCCGCTGGTTACGGAAAGCCGGATCGCTTAGTGAAAGCACTCACGGTTACAGGATTATGCTGGAATATTTTGTTCAGTATAAAAGAGCCAATGCTGCATGTTGGTGGATATTCTTTCTGCGTTTACTTCAGAATCTCTGTGTGAAAGAGGCTAATGAATGGAATGGAACGAAGTAGTACTCTATTGGTATCGGTATCACTTTAAGGGTGCATCATAGCACAGAGACAGCACTGGTGAAAATTACTAATGACCTCCTTATTGCATCAGACAAAGGACTTGTCTCTGTACTGGTTTTATTAGATCTTAGTGCTGCATTTGATACCACTGACCATCAGATCCTATTGCAGAGACTGGAACATTTCATGTTAAGTCGTATTTATCAGATCGATTTCAGTTTGTACATGTTAACGATGAGTCCTCCATGCACGCCAAAGTTAGTAATGGAGTTCCACAAGGATCTGTCCTCGGACCAATCCTCTTCACTTTATATATGCTTCCTTTAGGCGATATTATCAGGAAATATTTCATAAACTTTCATTGTTATGCAGATGATACTCAGTTATATCTATCGATCAAACCAGATGAAACTCATCAGTTAGCTAAACTTCAAAAGTGCCTTCAGGATGTTAAAACCTGGATGACCTGTAATTTTCTAATGTTAAACTCAAATAAAACTGAAGTTATTGTTCTGGGGCCTAAGCACCTCCGTGACGCATTATCCAAAGATATAGTTTCCCTGGATGGCATCGCCTTGGCCTCCAGCACCACTGTGAGGAATCTTGGAGTTATATTTGATCAGGACATGTCGTTTAAGTCTCACATTAAGGAAATTTCAAGGACCGCCTTTTTTCACCTACGTAATATTGCGAAAATCAGGAACATCCTGTCTAAAAATGATGCAGAAAAACTAGTCCATGCATTTGTTACTTCTAGGCTGGATTACTGCAATTCCTTATTATCAGGCTGCTCGAAAAAGTCCATTAAGACTCTTCAGCTGATCCAGAATGCTGCAGCACGTGTTCTGACAGGAACCAGGAAAAGAGATCACATTTCTCCTGTTTTAGCTTCTTTGCATTGGCTTCCAGTAAAATCCAGAATAGAATTTAAAATCATTCTTCTTACCTACAAAGCTCTTAATGGTCAGGCACCATCTTATCTTAAAGAGCTCA
>NW_025738630.1:0-1530 GCF_021292245.1 Micropterus dolomieu
GCCAAGTGTAACTGTGTCTCCTTCAGCAGCAATGACATCTCCTGCTGGCTGGGTCACTCTGTCTTCTCCTTTACACTCTGGGGAAGAAGAGAACATGCAGAGGAAGAGATGGATCAATAAAGATGATTGATTAAAGGAGAACAATCAGTAGGTTTAAAGAGTTACCTAGCCAGAGAGTCAGAATCAGGATGTTTCTCAGCCAGTGGTTCATGTCTGCAGTGAGAGGGGAGGAGAGAGAGGAAGAACATTGATACTCTGATGGATCTGGGCCTTCACATCATTGGCCCTTCCTCTTCATCATCTGTTGAGGAACTCTCAATATTTACATCTCATTTACATCTCAGCCATATCCACCATACCATCAAACTACAAATGAACTCCTCAACCATCACTCCAACCCGGGTGGTGAGAAGCTTGGTGTCATGATTGATGACCAGCTGTCCTTTTCAGACCATGTTGCTACCGTCTCTCGGTCGTGCCGCTTTGCTCTATACAACATAAGGAAAATCAGGCTCTAACTCACTCAGTACGCCACCCAGCTTCTGGTACAGGCCATCTCACCCGCCTCGACTATTGCAATGCCCTCCTAGCAGGTCTTCCAGCTTGTGCGGTGAAACCCCTATAAATGGTTCAGAACGCAGCAGCGCGTCTGGTTTTTGATCAGCCCAAAAGGACTCATGTCACTCCGTTACTCAGTGACCTCCACTGGCTCTCCGTTGCCTCCAGAATCAGATTCAAGTTAGTAATGCTGCATACAGAGTGTTACTGGGTCTGCACCATCTACCTAAACTCCATAATACAAGTTATGTTCCTTCTCGGACCGCTGCGTTCCTCCAACCACCGCCACCTGGCTTTGCCATCCCTAAACACATCTGTGACACCATGATGGTGCAACGAGCTACCACATGCCGTCAGAGCAGGGGCGTCCCTCTCTGACTTCAAGAAGAACTTAAAAACTCAAGTCTTGTGTGAACACTTTCTCTTAACATCTCTAACTCCTAACCTCTAACATGCACTTCCTGTGCTCGTCTTCTTCTCTCCCCTTACAATTATCTTACTGATTGCACTTTGTGTTAACTTTCCCTCGGTATTTACCCCATCGATGCGATATGTGCTATTAGCTCTTACTAGTATTTATTGCTGCTCTTACAAGTATGTATTGTGAGTTGTAGTTCTCGTGATGTATTTGATGCTTTGTTGATGCTTGTATGTTGTTCCTCAAATGTAAGGCAAGGCAAAGCAAGTTTATTTGTATAGCACATTCAACAACAAGGTAATTCAAAGTGCTTTACATAAAACATAAAAGCAACAGGGAAATATAAAAAAGTTTAAAAGCAAGATAAAATATAATAAAAGTTAAAGTGTTACAATCAGGGTTAAAAGAGTTAAATGGAAAATATTAATTAAAAGCAATGAAGTTTGCACAGTATTTAGGGGGCTTGTAGATTTTTAGAAAAATAGCTTGAGAAGAGGAATTCAGCTGAAGAGCCACATATTCAAAAGAAGCAAAATTCCCATCTTTTTGCATTG
>NW_025738631.1:0-3300 GCF_021292245.1 Micropterus dolomieu
GCCCAATCAGGAGGCTCCAATCAGCTCAACCAGACCAATCCAGTGTGTCCACCTGTTCTCCAGTACCTGCATACACTCACACACACACTAATGGAGGAGAACAGCTGACAGTGCCAGGAGAGATAAACAAACAACAAAATATGACCCCAGGGTCATAACAAGGAGCACGTTCAGATAATTAAACCCAATTAGACACGAGTGGAGCAAACTCTGCTAATCAATCCAATCAACGAGTTAAGAGGTGTATATATAACAACAAGCTTACCTCTGTCCGTTGAAAGTTTGACAGCATCCCTCCACCACCCCATCTCCTCACTTCTAGCCCTAAATACTTTTATAGCAATGGGGGAAGTACTCTGGGTTCAGGCAAAAATCCTGAGCTCGGAGACCTCCCCCGGACCGCACGCCAAATACTCATAATCTTTACTCTGTTAAATTGATGTAAGTGTGAACTCGTGAAATTTCTACTCTATACCAGTGGTTCTCAAAGTGGATTTGTTTCGAATGAGAAAGTTGTGCTTAATCGTTAAGAAATGCTTATCAATGACGATGTAATGATCTAGAATCCACATATAAAATCTTGATTATGAATGCACTAATAAATTAAAACATTAACATTGAACTTTTTTTGTGATTATGATTAATCAAGTCAATCTGTTGTGAATCACTTCACTCAGGTCATGATGAACCATTCTTCCTGCTGCTTAGCTTGGCTTATTTGCCATTAAGATAGCTGATGAACATGGATAAATGTTTGAGTCAGTCCACATCATTAAGTGATTCAAAATCCAAAGTTGACTAAAGACCAAGTAAGTACACACCAGCTAGAAAACACGGAATAGTGAACTTAAGAGAATAAAAATGACATCAAAGTATACAAATGGTAGCAAGCATATGCTTAATTGTTTTGATTATGAGGGGGTCCTTGGAAATTCTTCTCCCACACGAAGGGTCCTTGGCACAAACAGTTTGAGAACCCCTGCTCTATACAACCAATATTCATCTAATGTTGTGCTGGATGCTGGTGGTCAAATAGTTAGCAATCTGGGATTCTAAAGGGAACACAAAAAGTCCTGACACCCTTCAAAAATAATTATATTGATTGGACACACACAAAACAAAATATGATAAAAATACATTTTGACTGGACTAACTCTTTATGGCCACCTATCCACCTGATCCAAACACTCTCCTCCCCCCCTTGGTCGGTCTACCTGTCTCTGCCCACGGCAAATGTAGATTGGGGGACTAACAGAAACACTCATTTGGGAATGCCACCAACGGACATAAAATAGCCAGCTGCACTACAGAACCTGGTCTCGCTCCTACTCCAGTAGGTATGGTCGAATCCTTTCCACTTTTAACCCGACATTAATCTCCCCTGTAGTAATTCAAATACTTTTTTAAGTTGTGTCTTTGTAATAGGACACCTGGAATATGGCCTTGCTTTTAACAACACATATGTTGCACACAGCATGGCTTTCACACATGTCCTGAGTTATTTTGTCACATCATCATGCACTTTCTCTAAAATTAACACAGCGCAAGGCACTATAAGTGTGCGATGCAATATTCACATCCTACGGGTGGTAGTGCAAGGTAAGAGCATGTTATCTACTTACATAATCATGCAAGACTGTCTTTAATAGTGACTCTGGATCTGAATTCTGTGATCTGCCTTTAGCAGAGACAGAAACTTCAGTAACACGCATACTGAAGTACCTGTGTGGTACTAAAGCAAGGTTATATTTGCAATGTAGCCGGTAGTATATGTAAACAAATGTACATGAGCGCCTGGTCAAAAAGAAAGTCTATTCTATGCATGTCAAGCAAATTACAAATTAATTAAAATAATATGTTACACCAATGCCATCTATGACTACCTCAAATTCATTCACTGACAAATTAAACTTATTTTTGTAAAATGAGGCCCTTGCCCTATCACAAAATATTAATGAAAGTGAAACAAATCATATTGCTTAATGAAATATGAGCATTTCTACTTACTGCAATATGGGCAGAGTCCACCACTCTTCCTGCATTTCTGTTTTTTAGGACCCTTTCCCCCCACTTCCTGTCCAGGGTCACTTTTTTGGCCGCTACTTTCTTTTTTTGGGAGATGGCTGCGAAACAAGAGCTGCAGGTTTTGCGGCTCACCTGTGTTAGTAAAAGTATACCAAAGTGAGACATCAGATCCACAATGCAATTCAGAATATTGACACAGGATTATTATTATTATTATCATACAGTGAAAGTGGCAGATGTAGGAGACACCCAGGCTAAATCAATGTTGCCTATGGCATTTGGTGCAAAACAAGCAATCAAAATTGATATCAACCAGATGCCTTAAATTATCACTGTTTTGTAACACAGAACACTTATCATACAGGGTCGTTTAGTAGGAGTATACTTTAGTGTCCAATTGACCTAATAATGAGAAACATTTAAAACCACATATTTGAATATTGGACATAATGCTCTATTCGACTTTCCCTCACCTGGTTAGGTGCTTGGCAGGAGGGGCAAGGCCTGAACTTCTTTCGAGACATTTTGAAATCTACACCACACACACACACACACACACACACACACACACACACACACACATTTTCTAGAGTGCACTTAAGACAGTGTAAACAAACACAACATAACTTATTGGCATAATTGCTTTCTACCAAAACAATGAGAACGATTGAGCAGCTAACTTTAAGGTTAACTGTTTAGTGTTTAGTGTCACTGCAACAATAACCATGCACTTATATCAGTCTCTATGCCATGAATTTTCTACAGTACAGTAAATGATTGACTGATTCATATATATATATATATATGAATCAGTCAATCATTTATGACAGGATTACTTATTACATTATTTATGTATATATGAATTATTATTATTTCATATTGAAAAATGTTGATGAGATTGTTAATACAATGGATTTTTAACAATTAGGCTGTGAAACAAACCAATCTGGCAACACCGTTCTTCATTCTGAACAATTATAATGTTGGATAGTTGAGGGCTATGTAATAAAAATCTGAAAATCTTACATTCCCCTATGATTGTACCTTACATGATAATATGCGACAAAAATGAACTTGAATTCAATTAACTTAGCTAACTTTGCTAGCTTGCACATTTGGTGCAGTTCAAGCTATATTTTTTATAATGTCTTCTATCATTTCTCGTCATAAGAAAGGGCCACCTTACAAATCTAAAGTTTCTAAACACAATTTCTTGTCCTGATCCAACCGTTTTTGATGTGTAAATGTAAGAAGAGTATCCATCTCTATTAATGA
>NW_025738632.1:0-1971 GCF_021292245.1 Micropterus dolomieu
TGACAGTAGTTGACAGTAAGTGACAGTAGGTGACAGCAGATTATGGTAGGTGACAGTAGTTGACAGTAAGTGACAGTAGGTGACAGCAGATTATGGTAAGTGACAGTAGGTGACAGCAGATTATGGTAGGTGACAGCAGATTATGGTAGGTGACAGTAGGTGACAGCAGATTATGGTAGGTGACAGTAGGTGACAGTAGATTATGGTAGGTGACAGCAGATTATGTTAGGTCACAGTAGGTGACAGCAGATTATGGTAGGTGACAGCAGATTATGGTAGGTGACAGTAGAGGACAGTAAGTGACAGTAGGTGACAGCAGATTATGGTAGGTGACAGTAGTTGACAGTAAGTGACAGTAGGTGACAGCAGATTATGGTAAGTGACAGTAGGTGACAGCAGATTATGGTAGGTGACAGCAGATTATGGTAGGTGACAGTAGGTGACAGCAGATTATGGTAGGTGACAGTAGGTGACAGTAGATTATGGTAGGTGACAGCAGATTATGTTAGGTCACAGTAGGTGACAGCAGATTATGGTAGGTGACAGCAGATTATGGTAGGTGACAGTAGAGGACAGTAAGTGACAGTAGGTGACAGCAGATTATGGTAGGTGACAGTAGTTGACAGTAAGTGACAGTAGGTGACAGCAGATTATGGTAAGTGACAGTAGGTGACAGCAGATTATGGTAGGTGACAGCAGATTATGGTAGGTGACAGTAGGTGACAGCAGATTATGGTAGGTGACAGTAGGTGACAGTAGATTATGGTAGGTGACAGCAGATTATGTTAGGTCACAGTAGGTGACAGCAGATTATGGTAGGTGACAGCAGATTATGGTAGGTGACAGTAGAGGACAGTAAGTGACAGTAGGTGACAGCAGATTATGGTAGGTGACAGTAGTTGACAGTAAGTGACAGTAGGTGACAGCAGATTATGGTAAGTGACAGTAGGTGACAGCAGATTATGGTAGGTGACAGCAGATTATGGTAGGTGACAGTAGGTGACAGCAGATTATAGTAGGTGACAGTAGATTATGGTAGGTGACAGCAGATTATGTTAGGTCACAGTAGGTGACAGTAGATTATGGTAGGTGACAGCAGATTATGGTAGGTGACAGTAGGTGACAGTAGATTATGGTAGGTGACAGCAGATTATAGTAGGTGACAGTAGGTGACAGTAGATTATGGTAGGTGACAGCAGATTATGGTAGGTGACAGTAGGTGACAGTAGGTGACAGTAGATTATGGTAGGTGACAGTAGAGGACAGTAGGTGACAGTAGGTGACAGTAGATTATGGTAGGTGACAGCAGATTATGGTAGGTGACAGTAGGTGACAGTAGGTGACAGTAGATTATGGTAGGTGACAGTAGAGGACAGTAGGTGACAGTAGGTGACAGTAGATTATGGTAGGTGACAGCAGATTATGGTAGGTGACAGTAGGTGACAGTAGGTGACAGTAGATTATGGTAGGTGACAGTAGAGGACAGTAGGTGACAGTAGGTGACAGTAGATTATGGTAGGTGACAGCAGATTATGGTAGGTGACAGTAGGTGACAGTAGGTGACAGTAGATTATGGTAGGTGACAGTAGAGGACAGTAGGTGACAGTAGGTGACAGTAGATTATGGTAGGTGACAGCAGATTATGGTAGGTGACAGTAGGTGACAGTAGGTGACAGTAGATTATGGTAGGTGACAGTAGAGGACAGTAGGTGACAGTAGGTGACAGTAGATTATGGTAGGTGACAGCAGATTATGGTAGGTGACAGTAGGTGACAGTAGGTGACAGTAGATTATGGTAGGTGACAGTAGAGGACAGTAGGTGACAGTAGGTGACAGTAGATTATGGTAGGTGACAGCAGATTATGGTAGGTGACAGTAGGTGACAGTAGGTGACAGTAGATTATGGTAGGTGACAGTAGAGGACAGTAGGTGACAGTAGGTGACAGTAGATTATGGTAGGTGACAGCAGAT
>NW_025738633.1:0-1489 GCF_021292245.1 Micropterus dolomieu
AGACGTTGCGGCTTCACCTTCAGAGGAAACAAACTGCTGCTTCTCCTTCAGTCTGTCACACTCTCACAACTTCACTACTTATATCTACAGAAGGCGCTGTGATGTCACAGCAGTCGCACCTCTTAAATTCTCCAGCATTTCCTGTTCTTGTTTAAACATATGATTTGTTGTGTAATATTAAAATGAGTGTCACAGTAAAATGCCATTGCAAACGTTTATCATCATCATTTTACCACAAGTTCAAATTCTGGCTATCAGAACTTCTTTGTGTTTCTATTGTATTTCATAAAAGCACTCGGCTGGCAGTGCGTGTTCCGAGTTGTCAGACTCCGGCAAGATGAGGGAGGTGATGCTTGGTGCTCAAACACAGTCAAGATGGACACGGGTGGATGGATGGATATGTGTATGTGCAGTAAATAACCTTTGTATATAAATAACTGTATATATTTTTAAGTTAATTAAATTTTATATGTTACCATATTTTAATACACATTTAATTTTCTGTTAAGTTCTCTGTGTGTAGCATGAAGGGACTGCAAACTACAGACTTTCACAAAGTGCTGTATAATGATAAATAATGTACCTTTTAATAACGTGGTTTTACTGAATAATAAAGTGCATTTAATTTCTTAATATATCTATTTAAAGAAACCTCATTGTTTGAGTGGCTACTCTCTGCTGTCTCAGATGACTCCATCTTTTGTCCTGTGTCAGCCACCATAGCTATGCTACAATTTTGATAAGGGGGAGGGGGGAGACTTAGCTGATGGTTACAATTCACAACGTGACCACTAGATGTCACCACAATGTACACACTGAACCTTTAAGTCAACATTAAGTGACTGTCCTGATACCAAATTAAGCTTACAAAGCTAAAACTACAAAAGTAACTTACTGTTAGCTAACTGTTACACTGCAACATTTATTTCTGTAAATAATGTGTGACTTAACAAGTAAATAAGCAACATACGAATATTTCACTATAAATGCAATTAAAAACAAAATTGTGAAGACCCTACATGAATTGGACGAGAAGGAGCTGTAGCAACTTGCCCAGAAAAGGGAAACCTGAGCGCCGTCCTAGAGACCTTAGAGGGGACCTTAGAGGGGACCTGCCGACGAGCATCTGATGACCAGGCCTTGACTCACGCATCCCGGGTAAAGGTGAGGACATGGAAAGTGCGTCTTGTTCAAAGTCTCCATTGTAAAGGTGGCTTCCTGTCAGCAGCAATCTAAGAACCTGATGGTTGACCCCAGCGGGGAAGGAAGCCGCCAAGCAGAAGAAGGAGGCCTTTCGACTGGCCTCAAGAAAGTTCTGGCCTGCCATTCGACGACTCAGGAAGCACAAACAGGGCTTGGCTCAGGCTGTGCTCAGCCGGGGATGGATGAGCACTGCTGACCTCGACTCGAGATATTGTTAAGCGATGAAAGAGCAGTTTGAGGAGCTCCTGAACCCGACCAACACGTCCTCTGGGGAGGAGGCAAAGTC
>NW_025738634.1:0-979 GCF_021292245.1 Micropterus dolomieu
ATGCATAACTTTAAAAAAATACGGTGAGACTGAAGTTGAAATGTAAATGGTGAACTTCTTATCCAATAGTATAAAGATATAGAAAGTCAACAATGCAGTAATAAATGGCAGCTGGAGCACATTGTTAATTGGTAAAATATCACATGTAAACACAGAGGAAAAGAAGTTCATCACAAGGAAAGGAGGGGGCAAACCAGCCCAGAGGGGGATATATAAGACTGTCTGCAGACCATAGGATTGACTCCATCCTCCGACCTGCAGGGATGTTTTACGGGTTTATCTGTCTGTTTTGGAATAAACTCTTTTGCACCGACCGAGACAGGAGTGTGTGCGGCGTCAGGAACAGTGCTCTCAAGTGCTGGCTCAATTGAGTTGGAAGGTTTTTCAGGAGCCACAGGGGTTGGCGAAAGATGGCATCTGTTTCTTCGCAGAGCGCCCCCGGGCGTCTCAATGATGTAGGACCTTGGCGTGCCGGCAGTAGACACCACAGTGCCTCTTTCTACTGTATCTTTGACCAACACATGGTCACCGGGGTGAAGGTATGACATGTCTGTGTCTTTGGTCATAGTTCTGTCGCAGTTTTTGTCTCTACTTTTGTTCTGTCCTTTTCAAGTTGAAAAGAGCCAACAGGTCTGTAGATGATGCAGTAAACATGGCTCTTCACTAAATCCTACAGCACCTGGACTCCACCGGAAACCTACGCCAGGATTGTGGATTTCAGCTCTGCTTTTAAAACCATCATTCCGGCCCTGCTGCAGGACAAGCTCTCCCAGCTGAGCATGCCTGACTCCACCTGCAGGTGGATCACAGACTACCTGACGGACAGCAAGCAGTACGTGAAGCTGGGAAAACATGTCTCTGACTCCAGGACCATCAGCACCGGTTCCCCTCAAGGCTGCGTTCTTTCCCCTCTTCTCTTCTCCCTGTACACCAACAGCTGCACCTCCAGTCACCAGTCTGTCAAGCTCCTGAAGTTTGC
>NW_025738635.1:0-1455 GCF_021292245.1 Micropterus dolomieu
TCCTCCCACCAAACACATCCTCCATCAGCAGCAACAGGCTTCTGTCATTGGCTACAGTCACTAAGCGTCCGGCCTGGTTACTCTGGAAACTGCAAACTGTAAAGTTTCACAAAGACAAACACACGGGGACATTTCTGGGGACAGGCCCCCAAAACCGGGACGGTCCCCGGAAGAAGAAACTTTGATGATCCAGACTCAGAGGGGTTAATGATTCTCTTCAGTTTATTATTAATAACAGCATGACTGTAGAGTCCTGATCCCGAATCCACCGGCTCCACATCAAGAAGAAGCAGCAGCAGATCCTCCTCTGCCTCTGATTGGCTCAGCCTGACCATGACGCGCAAACAGGAGGGATCGATAAAAGGCAGCAGGGGGCAGCAGTCGCCATCTTGGCTGGACCCAGAGGAGAAGAAGAAGCAGACATGCGCAGTGCGGACCTGGATGACTGCAGGAGAAGATGGCTGCGCCCATAGACCTGGAGCTGAAGAAGGTAACTTCATCTCACCTGCTCACGCGCTCTCTGTGTTTAACCGCGAACGGCAACCGACCCGACGCACGCGACGCGCCGTTACACCCGTTTAACAAGCGGCCGGTTAGCAGCGCTGAAGCTAACACCGGAGCTAACGTTAGCACGAGCAGCTAACACCGATCACACGCGCGCGTGAGCGTCAGAAAAATAAAAACGCCATCTACACATCTAACAACAGAGAAGAAGAAGACAGAAGTTGGTCCATTCTGGGACTCACCTGTTCACGTGCAGGTAGCTCAGGCGGCTCGTGCTGTCGGTTGTCATAGTGACACAGGTAGAGTCAGGTGATGACTGACACCTGAGATGTTTCAGAGACCAGATAGACTGTAGACCAGAACCTGGAGCTGCTCAGGACGAGGTTAGGTTCAACAGACTGAGGGTTTCTGTTGTCCTGCAGAGCCTGAACGCAACACACTGCTTCAGACACTGAGACGTTTACTGAGGGCCACGTTACTGAGGGCCACGTTACTGAGGGCCACGTTACCGCGGGCCTCACTGAGACGTTTACTGAGGGCCACGTTACCGCGGGCCTCACTGAGACGTTTACTGAGGGCCACGTTACCGCGGGCCTCACTGAGACGTTTACTGAAGGCCACTGAGACATTTACTGAGGGCCACGTTACCGCGGGCCTCACTGAGACGTTACCGAGGGCCACTGAGACGTTTACCGAGGGCCACTGAGACGTTTACTGGGGGCCACGTTACCGCGGGCCTCACTGAGACGTGTACCGAGGGCCACTGAGACGTTTACCGAGGGCCACTGAGACATTTACTGGGGGCCACGTTACCGCGGGCCTCACTGAGACGTGTACTGAAGGCCACGTTACCGCGGGCCTCACTGAGACGTTTACTGAAGGCCACTGAGACATTTACTGAGGGCCACGTTACCGCGGGCCTCACTGAGACGTTACTGAGGGCCACGTTAC
>NW_025738636.1:0-886 GCF_021292245.1 Micropterus dolomieu
GATGCATCTTGATGCATAATTTTTTCCCCCTATACAGGATCTCTGAATAATTACTAAGCATATAATTTGATCAATTAATATACCCAAATATTTGTACAGTTTGACTCGTTCGATCTGCTCACCATGTATAGTAAAAATACCTGGAAGACTGTCCAGAGACTTCTTAGATTCACGTTCTGCCGCTCGCTCGGGCTCACGCACAGGATACAAAGAGAGCTAGCTAAGCGTCGAGTGCCACCATGCTCGCACAGTGTGCGGGTTAAACTCTTACATGCGTATTGATATTAATGATTGTGTGACATTTTAGCAGGGAGGTTATTCATTCCACAGCGGTGGTGTTGGTGTGCAGGGGGACCACTGGTCTCTGTTGTGTGCACGACACAGACTTTTGCGTTCAGTCAATATTACGTTATCAACTAACATTTAAAGAACCTTGATCAGAGGATGAAGAGGGGCTATCCTTCTAGGCAGAAGAAGAGAAAAAAAAAACTCAATGACAATGAAGTCAGGTAAAACTGTTCTCTCAACGTCTGATGTCAGCAGATAACAGTAATTATATATATATATATATATATATATATATATATATATATATATATATATATATATATATAATAGGCTGCGGACGAAAAGTGCCATTAATAAGCACATCGATTTTACGAAAAGTTGAAGAGGTTTCAATAAAAGGCATCTGATACAGCTAAATGGGCAGCTAGCCAAACCTTCCTTATCGGATCACTATTATCATCTTCTGTCTTAATGCTTCAGCTGCAGACGATCATCTCTGTTGCCGTTTTGTAACGAGCTGCACAAGCAGCCACAGAGCAAAGACAAAATGAAGGAAAATCTCATTTTCAGCCACTAAACCACCCGATGACAGAATCAG
>NW_025738637.1:0-60703 GCF_021292245.1 Micropterus dolomieu
CTCACCTGGGATAGTCTACAGACTTGGGCTAGGGGAAGCTCGTTCACTGATTACCCACACCTGGTAGTTAAATATTTGTTTAGTGACACTAGGTTTAGGGGTGCTGCGCTCCCTGTGTTTTTCCACTTCTGAGCAACGGCTAGAGAGGTTTTTGTTTATCTTTTTTCAAGTAGTTTAGTAATCCCCCACGTAGGAGGGATCTCTTTTTGTTATATTTGGTTCTTTGTTTTACGCAGCACCCACTTGCCCATTTTCTGTTTGACTAATTTGTGTGCATCCGACTGCTTAATAAATAATCTTTCCACCCATACCAAATCCATCTGGTTTATGTTTACGTCTCTCCTACCCCTAGACAGCGGGGACGTAACAAGGTATATCAGTGTATTACTGTATATACCCAGAGTATTCAACATTTCTGAGCGAAGGAAGGATACACCCTTGTAATGGTGGGGTAGCCAAGCCTGATCCCTTCACCCTGCTCCTCAACATGATCAATCCACTTAGCACACTCCACTAAAACCTTATCAATTGTCACTGTGTATACAAACAAGCAAGCAAGCATTGGAAGAAGGATTCTCGGTTGAGCAAGTAGACCTGGAGCAAAATGTTGGTATTCTCAATTACATAGTCAAAGTACCACACTTCTACACTGGTAAAGGCTTAAATTTGCTCCAGGATGTCGGCCCAGCCCACTGTAAAAACTGTTGCTTAGATCTAACTTAAAAAAAATAAGGCAACATTTTCCAAGCACTTTTTGTTAGTTTAGTAAACTTCTTGATTTTTTTAGTTGGGAAAACTCAGTAATAAACATTTTAGTGTATGCTAAAATATTAAGTAGAGTCTACAAAAAACTGCCAAAAAATTAAGTTCAGCCATTGTCAAAATGGACAGCATTTTAACCACATCAAACTTAATTAAAATAAGTTACATTCAAAAGAAATTTTGAATCAGTTCATGTACTTATTTTCTTTAAATGTTGACCAATTATTTTTTTCTGTTGTAAAAGTGCAAATTACTTAAAATAATTAGTTAGCATTGTCATAAATTTAACAAAGAAAAGGACGTATCGGTTTCCAACATTTATTAAAATCCATTAAATGCAGTTATGCAAAATTATTGACACAATCTTCTGACCACAGCCTATGTGTAGTAGAATACCTTTCCAGCACCTCTTCTGTGTATAAACAGTAATCTTGAAGGGACAAATTTTACTATTTCAAAAATTACAGCTAACAGTCTGCCTCAGGCATCATTAGACGTCACTGGTAACAGAACAGAAGCTGTGCTAGAAGGCAGAAGCTGCAACTGTAGGTGTTTTTATACATTGTGAGTTATGGTTTAATATTGTCAGATTTTCCTTTTCTAATCTTAATAAAACATTTTACATACTACAACTTGTGACCTCAGCTTACAAACTGCAGCTTGATACAATATTGTGACAGTGTATTTCAGTGACTATTAAAACACTTGATCATAACAGAAAAATGTTCATTAACAGAAAAAATATCTGTTTGTGACAGCCAGGGTGACTGTCATGTTTCACTGTCCACGCTTGAAACTTGTTAGTGAAACTAATGACCATGGAGGTTAGTTGAGGACCCAGTGCGGATACTGGAGATTCTGGCCAGATTGTCAAGATCTGTAAGCACTGGATTCCCTCGATGATGATGCCCACCGCATCTGGCTCATGGCGAGCATAGGCTAGCTCCTCAAACTGCATTTTCAGGTCCTCATGCACGCTGCACTCTGCAGTTCCCTGTATGACAAACAAACAAAATTAGGAAACTGTCGCACTTATTAAGGAAAAATAAAAACAGAATGTACAGTATGTTCAGATTAAGATAATAATTCAACATCACATCTTCTTTGGAGACCCATAAAACGCAAATGTGTGCTCAAATCCACACAACACTAAGCAATTTCAATAAATTTAATACAAATGAACCTATCACAAACTAAATAATGTTAATATTTTATGTACAGATCTTTAACATAAAAAATCCAATAACTTTTGCTTTGTATGACGTAACAGTGTGTGGCTTTTTCAGACACTTCATACTCTTCAGATCCCCAAATGAATGCTGGATATTAGTGATGGTGGAAAACTAGGTTATCAAGGTTCTTGACAAATCCACTGGTCTTTCCCACTTATTTCAAAGTGGGAAAGACCAGTAAAGAACATATTTACCAGTTAGCAACAGCTTACAGTATATAAAACACTTAATAGCCTACTGAATGAAAAGCCCAGATGTCCCCCTTTTCCACCTACAATTAAATGCAGCATGTATTCATTGATCTGAGTGGAGCTGGAGACCTGTGTCCCAGTGTCTCATAATTCCTTTCACAAATGTAACATTATGCATATCTGTCACGCATACAGATTAAACAATCTGTAAATAAATACAAAATAATGTTAAATATTTCCTATATTTGTTCAATTTAAAAATCTGTACATAAAATAAAAATGAGAGAATATACAAAAGTCATTGAGCAGGCAGTATTTTTCAGAGATTTTCCCAGGAATGGAATTTTAAAAAAGTTCTGCATAGGGCTCTACTTCATAATACTTAAAAATCGCCTATTCTAGGCCTCCTGCTAACAATCTCCATGCTGCTGGTTCTCTCAGCCTACACATGACGAATGCTGGTTCAGTCAGCCCACATAAAATCATACTGGTTTAACTTGACCAGTAAAACCAGAAACAGACCCAACCACGCTTTTTAACAATACTTACATAGTACTCAGAGATAAGGTCCTGTCCACTATTTCACATATACTCAGTGAGGCATCTTAGAGTCACATCTCTCTTCTTCATCACAGAGGCACTTGGGTCCTAGAGTTGATGAGTGAATAATGAAACATTTAGCAATATCACTCCAAACCTACAACACAATCACTGCTGGTCTGAATTATCTTTTCAATACAATAAAGTTTTAGGACACCGCCATTTTGTGAAAATTTAAGTACTTTCAGTTTAGTTAATCAAAACCAAAAAATAAAAAGTGGTAAATTTCAAAGATTAGTCTCATTATTCTTCAGATGATTACCTATGTGTTAGAAAAATATCTTTGACATAATAGGCAGGTGAACGAAATGTTACTTGTGATGAGTTATGTCAGTTTACTTCTGGATGCTGTCTTGACAAAAGACTGCGGAGGGCCCTCCAGGATGTAGAAGAGCATGGGCAGTCTACATGTATACATGACAAGACATGATGCTATCTGTAATGCTTTACAATATCAAGCTTTTGTGGTACAACAGTGCTGCATAATTTACAGGGCCATCCCATTTGTTATTGAAAAAATACAACAAGGTATTATTAGGGCTGAAACGATTTATTGATTAAATTGATAAAATGCTTCGACAAAAATTCTCTGAATCGATGCTTCGTTTAATTCATGTAACTATACAGCACAGTGTTTTGCACAGACATTTATTACTGTCGCACATCTCGCTTACGCTGTGAACACTGTAATCTTTACTCATTACCACTGACGGGAACGTTGCCCAGCACGATTGCTCTAAAAGTTGCTCCGTGTATTATCAGCTTAACAGTAACAGCAACTTCAGCAATTACCTGAAATCATGATTGATTGTGTAGTTGAAGGCTAGCCAAAGTAAGCCGCAGTCCTCAGCTGAAAATGTACCCATGTGCGTTGTTGTTGTTCTCCTTTTTGGGCCATGAGTTGCAACCTCACAGTCAGGAGTTAACTGGCTGTCGGGAGCTGCACCTTTTAACTCCCCTCCAGCTCTCTCTGTAGCTCAGACAATCCCTGCTACCTGCGTGTGCTAATCCATCCTTTCACGCCGCCGCCGCCAAGCAAAAGTACTTCTTATACAATGTATCGATGAATTGTATAAATAATCTAGCAAAGCTTTGAATACTAAAATCATTGTTAGCTGCAGCCCTAGGTATTATTATATCTAGCCTTTTGGAAACAAGCTTAATAAAACTGCTTAAGATTTTTCCTACTTTCCTTTGGGGCCGTTCTTACTGTTAAATAAACTATACATTTAGTTTTTTATATATATATATAATTTTTTGTTTAAGAGGGCATAATCTTTGTACGACATTAATACACAAGATACATTTGTAGTAAACATGCCGTCGGTCAGTAGATGTTCGGTAAAATATTTTTGTGAAAATACATACTTTGACAAAACTAGGCTACGTTTTGATTTTTGGACAGCCATGTCTACTAAAAGTGAGGGAAACCAGAAATCTTTGATTCATTAAAATTGATTTTACTCTCTCACAGCAGTCAAGCAGGAAATACTGCAGGAGATACAGACCCAGCAGTTAACATTAAAACCTGTAATCACACATCGTAAGCTAGGAAATATGCCTCAATTATAAAAACCTACATTTATTTCCATTCAATAGCGTCCAACCATTTTGAGTCCCCGCTAAATGGACATTCTTTCATGTAGAGTTCTTCTCTATGCCACAGGGTGCTCCTTCTATGGGGGCTGTCTATGTTAAGAGCCTGGAGGAGAAGCAGGACCCGCCATCCTGCACGTCTTGCTAGCAAGAATTTGGTCAAAGCTAGTAATTCATTTCTTGTAATTGTCTCCCAAAACCTGCTTCATGAGTATTTTAAGCGAGTTGTTTGAGACAAAATATTTAACATTCATTAAAACTACATTAACAACGTTACTGTTCAACAACCAAAACATCTCTAATATATCAGTTAAATGTCAGTAACATTAACATTAACTTAACTCCACCACCTAAAAAACAAAAATCTTGAGCCAGCAATCAAGCCATCTTGAGTCCAGACGTTAGGGCCACAAGAGGAAACGTCCATTTATTTTAAATTCTCTACTGAAAGCGGGAAGACATTGCATGTTAATGAAAACCCGACAAAGTATAAACTGCATTTGACAAGAACTCGAGTTTTTAACATATCCAGTAGAGCTTAATGTCTCTGGCATCCTCACACAACAAACACATGATAGAGGAAACGGAGTGGTTTTCTAGCATGAGAAAAAGTAATATATTCATGCCAATTCGACTAAAAATTAATTTTTACAAGTAAAAATGGTTACTTACATATGTTTAGTGATGTATTGTCCTCAGCTCTGCTGAAAACGCTGGTCAGGTCAGCACTGCAGTTTGGTCACCTCTGTAACAGCCCAGCCGTTAGAGCCACATGTGGGACATGCCCAGCCGAGTTCTGCTGTTGCTATGGTTACTAACTAAAATGTAGGCGTGTCCTGACAATTTACTTGACATAGGTCCTTAAACTGAGTTTTGTGAAATCAATTTATTAGGAAGTACAACAAAATCAATTTTATGGTAGAAAATAGCAAGTAACTGGAACATTCACACTTTTTACTATTCTGTAACTTAAATAGAAAGGAAAAGAAAAGAAAATTAAATTTTTGAAAGAAATTTACATTTTAAAATGAAGTCGTATGGACAGGGCCATTGAAGGACTTTACAGTGCAGGGTCTTTGCCAGTCGGGTGGGGCTAAAGAGACAGAAGCATCTACAGCTTGTTTCAGATAGAGGCTGAAATGAGGGCCAGCATGGCGATTATGTATAAGAAAGTACTGGGCCTCATCTTTTTGTTACACACAGAATATACATCTAAATCTGCATTAGGTCTACACTTGAAATACCACGAAATCAATTTTATTGAAAAGTAGATATGTAACATGTTCAGTTCATCTGCCTCACACTGGAGTACACACATTCACTGTTGGTGTTGTTCCTCTGTCTTCTTGATCTGTTGGGCAGGTTAACATTTAAAGCAGCATAATGGAGGCTGTCTGCATCTCGGTAACCCTGGTAACAAAATATGTAAAACTGGATTACGATATTGATTCTTACAGACATTTTAAAAAAATAACAACAAAACAAGTGGTTGTTTTGCATAAAAAAGGTGTTTTAATGAATTATTAAGTTAAATTTCACCTCTGCAGCAGTTGTTGTGGAAGGAGCCGCTAATCTTGCTTGAGACTCTGGTTGTGAAACAAAGAAAAAGCTTTTTATTGGAAACTTGTATTTATAAATACAAGCTATCAGATACAAACTGTAACACTTACCTGTACATTGGCAGTTGTTTTTCTTAATTATCTTGTACACTAAGATAACCAGTAGAACAATCAGGATGGTAGTGAATGTCAAAGCTCCACTCAAGAAATACACCAAGACAAGAGAATCCACCTGATCTGCAGATTCAGACATCAGAAACAGAGCTTTCAGCTTTTATCTCTGTGGTCACCCAAAGCTTGATTGGAATGTAACAGATAGGACAACCTCCGCTGGAAAGTTACTTACCTTCAAAGTCCAGTTTGGTCCCGTTTCCAAACAGTATGTGTCCACATGAGGCAACAGCACAGTAGTAGGTCCCAGCATGAGAAGGATTCAGGCTCTCCAGTGGCAAATTGTAGACACAGGTGTGTGTTTGTGTGCTGGAATTCCTCTCACACTGATCGTTCCTGCCTCCATGGGTGTAAATGAGTCCTAGATGAGATTCTTCATATTTTTTGAACCAGTAAACACTGTGTTCTCCATCACAGGTCCCAGTGTGTACTGTACAGTTCAGAGTCACAGAGCCTCCTGGCTGGATGGGCTCAGATGCTGACTGATGGACCGAAGCTGGTATGTTAAAACCTGAACCCTTTACACTGACAGTAGTGCCCTCTGCAAAAGTAAAGACATATATATATGCATAGCTAGCTCCGCAGTAGTAAGTAGCTGAGTCTGAAATATCCAAATCAAATATTGTCAAGTGATTTGTACTGTTTTTAGTATCCAGTGTGAAGCGTGGATTGTTGAATTCATGATAAAAAGTGGCTTTTGTATGAGACACATAGAAGGTAGACATGAGCCTTGGTTTCTGTCCCAGAGTTTGCTTATACCAGTAAAGCCATGCTGAATTAAAACCTTTATAGAAACATTGCAGAGTCACATTTTCTCCGATATCAGCTGATACAAAACGTGTCTTTTGATGAATAGACAAGGACAGTTTCAGATCTGTCATCTGAGCTGAAATGAAATGAAAGACAAAGCAAATTAATCAAATCTGATCAAATCCAGAGTAATTATTAATATAATTAAGATATATCAGACACATTTCCATGAAGAGTTGCTATAAAGTAAAATTGGAGCTGCTGGAGCCATAAAAACATAACTCACCCATTTTCCTCACGAACAAACATATCAGACAGAAAACAAACTTTGAAGATGCCATCATGTTCGAATTCTTATGCTGAATGAAAAGAATCTCGATTCTTTCTCCACTCTTAAAGAGACAAGACTGTGTTTGATTGGCCAGCCTGATGTGACACTATGTCCTAATTAGGAAACATTATCACATGTTGTCTGCCACCTATAGTGTCAAGTTTGGTTCTTGAGAAGATTCACATGTTGAGAGGTATATAAGCACATCAGATCATGCTCATAGTTCAGAATTAAAAATTTTGAACTAAATTCATAATAACAAAAAATATTTTTTCATGTTTATTTCTTCTGGGTTTTTTCTTAATAAAATGCTGTCGTTGAGTTGAGTGGTGGAACTCTGCGGCTGTTGGTTTGTGGTCATACCCTTCGTTAATGATGGTGATCGTCATTCACTTGCAGATGTTTCCCAAGACTGGTCGGAAGCTTCATTTTGATGTGTCTCGCAGGACTTAAGGGCGCTCACATGATTAATTGTTTGAAAATGGATATGTTCAATCAAAGCGTTCTCAACTCAGTGCGTCATTACCGACGCTTTCAGACAGTGTGACAAAGCATAATTATTTTACGCTAAAGGTACGTTGCAGCAACACAAAGGAGACTAACCTTACCTGCTAGCACATCAGCGTGAGGCCAATGTGCACAGCTGTAGGTTTAGCCGGTCGACATGCACAATGTCAGTGACTTAGGTTTAGGCACAAACATTTCTGATGGTTATGGTAAGGGTAGGGGCCTTCTGGTTTAGCCCTCTGCTAATTTAAATGGGTATAAAATGATTTAATCATGCGGCTATTCTAGACTTTCTGAATGTTATTGGACCAAATGAATCAAATTCAGATAGTGAAATTAGTAATTTTTATGTGAAAGTGAGTTTTTAGGGAGGGGCACCTTAAAGATACAGGAGCTAAACCAGAATGTTCAGACAGAGGGTCTATAGAGGTGCTGAATCAATGGGCAGTATGAGAAAAATAATGTGATAATGTAAACATTTTCTTTTATCCAACCAAAATAAAAGTATGAAATGAACATAATATGGGACTATTAATAGGTTTTCGCAATGTCTCTGTAAGCCAAAGTACTCTAGCCTCTATCCCACGTGCGCCGAATAAAGACATTTTTCAATTCTTTTCTCACAGAGCAACCCGGTCCTCTAATGTTTTCATATATTAATCTTTAAGTTACTGGCACTTCCTCCTTCTAGCCTGAGTGGCCATCTCTCGTGTACTGTTGTCCTTGTCATCGATGACTCTACTGTTGTCTTGGATGGGTGATGGTTCTCACATGCTTTCTCCACTACACATGGTGCCACCAGACATTCAGATGTACCGCTTTATGGACTGAAGACATACACACACACCTACACTGTAAGTGTTCCAATGTTAGATTCTGTTTATTTTATCACACAAAATGAACATACATTATATTATATACATACATTGGATAAAAAAACAGTCCAAGAAATATTTACGTTGTGATTCTCAAACCTAGGGATGGGAATTTATAAGATTTTAACGATTCCAATTCCATTATGAGATCTTTCTGGACTCAGGGTGTCTCCAGCAGTGGAAAACACCCTTTCAGAAGGGGTGGAGGATGCTTGGACACAGAGATACTTCTCAGCTAGAGCTGACAACACAGGCAATGTGTCACTCTTCTTCCACCACCAGAAACTGGCACTGTCTTTGGTTGGAATGAGAGGAAGGCTTCTATAAAGCTGGATTCGTCTGAAATTATGAAATAACCACAAGGTTTAGTTTTAAATGAAATAGTGTAATAATCCCTGCCATCTATCATCATTCATCACAATTAGCTACAATAAACTTACGTAGTCCTCCTCTTCTTCTTCTTCTTCTTCTCCATCCTCTTCTTCTGCCTGCCCTTGTGTCTCACTTGGCTCTGACAGCTTGAGAAGAAATTTATAGTCTAAGAATCACAGAGCAAGAAGAAAAGGTCTCATAACATAAATATGCTAAAGGCATATTCAAATACCTTCTCAACTGCTTCTGTGTTTGCTGCCACTGCTGATGCTCTGACCCTGACCCAAATTTCATCCCTGTCCATTTTAGATTTAAATCTGGGATCTAACACAGTGGCTTCCTGCCTGGATATCATCATCCTTACATTTACAATGGAGGACAAACAACACAAATCTAGAAGAAAATGTGACTGACAAATAACCATTAGTGTATATGAGTAATTGTCATATAGTAATCCATCATTACATGTCAGTGACTGTACCTGGTAATGTTTGGAAAGATCATTCCAGATGTTCTCCTTGATGCTCCTGACGAATGCAGAGTCGTCTTCCTGCACTGCAGTTTCTGAAGGATGGGCAATATCTGGCCACAGGTTGGACTTTTTTCACTGGAGACAGCAAGTGTGGATGTGTAATGCATCCTTAGCAGCAGCACAAACTCCTCTGCTTTCCTCAGGTCCTCATTGCCCATTCTGGCCAGTCTGAAACATAAACAAAACAAAAAATATATATCGCAGAAACGACAAACATAACTCTTTTAATGGCTATAGTCAACCAAGTTTTATATAAGTCATTTTAATTTTTTTCAAACATTAGTTACTTCTCCTTCTCCATGGGCTTTCTAAGCCATTGGTCTATAGCTGCAGCTTGGATAGCAGGAAACTGTTCACAAAATCCTTCCATCATCAAATACAGAGAGTTCCATCTCGTCCTCATATCTAAAAGGAGCACGCGCACGGGCAGCTCTGCAGGCACACACACACACACACACACACACACACACACACACACACAAGATTATGAGATTACATTAAACACTGTAATCTTACCATTACTTTATCATTTTTAAATTGATCCTAATCTGTTCATTTATATGTTACAATTTGTCATTAGCTTGCAATTAAAGTATTTAAACAGTAGGCCTATTACTTACTGAGGAGTTGTTGCTTTTTCTTCAGGACTACTTTAGCCATGTGAGATCTCTTCATCCATACGATCACAGAACGAATCCTTGCTGTCCAGTTGGAAACTGTATTGCAGTTGTACAGCTTCTGAGCTCCAAGGTTAAGTGTTTGTGCAAAACATGGAAACTTGATGATGTTTAGCGTTTTCACAGCTACATCCACTTTTGCTGCGTTATCCGTAGTTGCTGCCACCACCTTCTCTTTCACTCCAAACTCCTCCTGGATCCCTTCAATCTCCTCAGCCACAGCTGTCCCTGTTTGAGCTTTGTACACTGCTTTGGTTTTGAGGACTTTTTCTTTACTCTGACCTTCCCTGACATAGCGCAATGTTACGGTGAGGTCTTGATGATGTGATGGCTGCATGTGTGACATGTTTCAGGTCTGTGATCAGATTGCTCTTTTCAACCCCATACCAAGCAGGAATCAGATGATTTGTTAAACTCTCCCTGTTTGGGGCATTGTATTTTGGGTTGAGAGTCTTTATCATCTCCCTACAGAAAATATAAGGTAGGACTAGGAATACATAAATCTATACTGACATAAAAACATGCAACTTTTGGTCATGCATTTGTTATTTTTATTTGAAAAGGCATGCTGGACAAAATACAGCAAATTAACCTCCCGAAATGCAGAGGCATCTACTGTGGCAAATGGGAGCAAACCCTTAACCACAAACTTAGTCACTGCTCGTTGACATTTGTTGATCCTAACCTCTGTCATTTTATTCTTCCCTGCCTGTAAAGGGAGTAGCTAGAGGTGCACGGGAGGTACTTGCTGCAGCCTCAGAGCCAGCCAGACTCTGGCCATCTTCATCATCATCTAAATTTGATGGACAATGACAATGGAGATTATTCGTATAGTAAAGGTTTACACAATGAAATGGCACTCACATTAACTAAGTAGACAGGGCCTGTCCTGCCTGGAGAGTTTAAAATTACCTTCGGCATTAGTAACAGATGGTGTCCCGTTAGCTCCGCTGCTGCTTGACTCTATTGCGTCGCTAAGTAGTAGTGTATCAAACACGCGACAATCCTGCAAAAGAATTGCATGCTGTGTGGCCAAATGTTTCTGCACATTGGAGGTAGTTTCCCCCTTTGACGAAATGGAAACCTTACAAGTGTTGCAAGTGACCGTATCGTCGTCTTTTCGCGTGAAATACAACCAAACTTTAGAGCGCTTCTGCCTCGACGCCATGTTTGCTGCGTTCTGAACCAAAACAACGCAGCGCGTGTGTGACGTCATGACGCATTTGCCATGAGCGGAACCGATAAGTAGAATCATTAAGCAGGCATGCTAACATTTCGAAGGAATTGATTCACTGGGCACCGGTTCCGAAGAAGAACCGGTTCTCAATTCCCATCCCTACTCAAAGCCCACGAGCACAGATCCCATCTCACTTAGAAAACTTCACCCTGTTCTTCAGCATTAGACCTAAATACCAGTTATTACAGTGCACACAACAAAATCAGGGCCCTGTCTGTCATCTACCAGCCAGAGGTGTAGCGATACTTAAATGCAGGTATACGGTGAATACCCACCTCTGTGCAGGGGGATTTACCATATACCAGACGAAGTTACTACTACTACTATTCAAGTAATTTTTTTGGCAAGTACTTTTGTACTCTCACTCAAGTAGGGCTGTCCCCGACTAATGATTTACAACGTTGATTTAGAATCGTCAAGTCCTGCCTATGGTCGACTGATAGTTGAATCATGTGTGTCTTTTTGTGTGTGGCGATTGCGAGCCGGGGGTGGTGTTACACACGGTAGGTCCGCTTTAATCTTGAGAAGCTCCAGAGCTGCAGTCTCTATTCATTCAACTTACACTGTAAATGTCCAGCAAAACTGAGGCGCTCTCTCTCTCGTCTGTCATTCATCGGTCTTCGCGGGTCTATATCAAGTAGCCAGCTATTTAACAACGATACTAACTATTCTTTATGTGGTTCATCAATGGTGATAAATTATCCGAATGTCCCGCGAGGTGCGGACAACTCGACACAACACCAGTGAAGCTGGGGCTCCGTCTCTTCAGCAAGTGTTCCTCCACTGACACTGATATTGCAAAAGCGAAGCTTCAACTGTGAGATTGACTGTTGAATCAGGCTCCGCCCATTGAAGCATCAAATCTTCGACTTTTCGGGGTAAACCCTACACTTAAGTAATTATTTTGATGACTACTTTTACTTCTACTTGAGTACTTGTTTTTTCTAAGTAACACTATTTTTACTTGTGTACGGTTTTTGGCTACTCTACCCACCTCTGAATATGTAGTTAGTTGAAGGAGGTCTAATGTTGATCCTGATTGGATGCTTTATCAAAAGTCAGGGAATTTTACCAGAAAGATTTGATTTAACCATGTGGAAGCTGAATCATCAATATCAATGTATATTATCATCAACAACATTAAACAGATCTACACAGAATGCAGCAAAATCTTGCCTTTTATCAAGCAATTTAACAATGTCATCCACAATAGCACTGACTAAAGCCAAAGTTGCCTCGGGGGGGGGGCCTTCAACTCCTTAAACAAAAACATCGCTAGCTAGCTAGCTAGTTAGGTAACTCCAGGGCGTCACATACACACACGGCCTGGATGCGTCTCATACACACGTACCTGGGGGCGTCCACTATAAATGCAAAATCGCCGTTTTGCGAACAATAGACACGGCTTTTCCAAAGCATGTATATGTGACGCCTGAGCATAAGAACAGGCTGGAAAGTCTGATGCACCACGCCTACTCCCACTCTGTACTTTCTGCCTCACTACATAAAGAACACACTTCTTATTCTTGCATTGGGACTGAATGTGGGCACTGGGAGTACATTGGAGGAGCGCAATCCTTCAATAAAAACATTATTCCTTGGAGTACTGGGCCTCGTCTTTTTGTTGCACACAGAATATACATATAAATCTGCATTGGGTCTACACTTGAAATGCCACAAAATCAATTTTATTGAAAAGTAGATATGTAACATGTTCAGTTCATCTGCCTCACACTGGAGTACACACATTCACTGTTGGTGTTGTTCCTCTGTCTTCTTGATCTGTTGGGCAGATTAACATTTAAAGCAGCATAATGGAGGCTGTCTGCATCTCGGTAAACCTGGTAACAAAATATGTAAAACTGGATTACGATATTGATTCTTACAGACATTTTTAAAATAGCAACAAAACAAGTGGTTGTTTTGCATAAAAATGTTTTGATAGTAATTAATGAATTTAAATTTCACCTCTGCAGTTGTTGTGGAAGGAGCCGCTAATCTTGCTTGAGACTCTGGTTGTGAAACAAAGAAAAAGCTTTTTATTGGAAACTTGTATTTATGAATACAAGCTATCAGATACAAACTGTAACACTTACCTGTACATTGGCAGTTGTTTTTCTTAATTATCTTGTACGCTAAGATAACCAGTAGAACAATCAGGATGGTAGTGAATGTCAAAGCTCCACACAAGAAATACACCAAGACAAGAGAATCCACCTGATCTGCAGATTCAGACATCAGAAACAGAGCTTTCAGCTTTTACCTCTGTGGTCACCCAAAGCTTGATTGGAATGTAACAGATAGGACAACCTCCGCTGGAAAGTTACTTACCTTCAAAGTCCAGCTTGGTCCCGTTTCCAAACAGTATGTGTCCACATGAGGCAACAGCACAGTAGTAGGTCCCAGCATGGGAAAGATTCAGGCTCTCCAGTGGCAAGTTGTAGACACAGGTGTGTGTTTGTGTGTTGGATTTCCTCTCACACTGATCGTTCCTGCCTCCATGGGTGTAAATGAGTCCTAGATGAGATTCTTCATATTTTTTGAACCAGTAAACACTGTGTTCTCCATCACAGGTCCCAGTGTGTACTGTACAGTTCAGAGTCACAGAGCCTCCTGGCTGGATGGGCTCAGATGCTGACTGATGGACTGAAGCTGGGACATTCAAACCTGAACCCTTTACATTAACAGTAGTGCCCTCTGCAAAAGTAAAGACATATGTATATCCAGCTCCGCAGTAGTAAGTAGCTGAGTCTGAAATATCCAAATCAAATATTGTCAAGTGATTTGTACTGTTTTTGGTATCGAGTGTGAAGCGTGGATTGGTGAATTCATGATAAAAAGTGGCTTTTGTATCAAACACATAGAAGGTAGAGATGAGACTTGGTTTCTGTCCCAGAGTTTGCTTATACCAGTAAAGCCATGCTGAATCAAGACCTTTATAGAAACATTGCAGAGTCACATTTTCTCCGATATCAGCTGATAAAAAACGTGTCTTTTGATGAATAGACAAGGACAGTTTCAGATCTGTCATCTGAGCTGAAATGAAATGAAAGACAAAGCAAATTAATCAAATCTGATCGAATTCAGAGTAATTAATATATTAAGATATATCAGACGCATTTCCTTGAAGAGTTGCTTTAAAGTAAAATTGGAGCTGCTGGAGCCATAAAAACATAACTCACCCATTTTCCCCACGAACAAACATATCAGACAGAAAACAAACTTTGGAGATGCCATCATGTTCGAATTCTTATGCTGAATGAAAAGAATCTCGATTCTTTCTCCACTCTTAAAGAGACAAGACTGTGTTTGATTGGCCAGCCTGATGTGACACTATGTCCTAATTAGGAAACATTATCACATGTTCACTGCCACCTATAGTGTCAAGTTTGGTTCTTGAGAAGATTCACATGTTGAGAGGTATATAAGCACATCAGATCATAGTTCATAATTAAAAATTTTGAACTAAATTCATAATCCCCAAAAATATTTTTTCCTGTTTATTTCTTCTGGGTTTTTTCTTAATAAAATGCTGTCGTTGAGTTGAGTGGTGGAACTCTGCGGCTGTTGGTTTGTGGTCATACCCTTCGTTAATGATGGTGATCGTCATTCACTTGCAGATGTTTCCCAAGACTGGTCGGAAGCTTCATTTTGATGTGTCTCGCAGGACTTAAGGGCGCTCACATGATTAATTGTTGGATATGGATATGTTCAGTCAACGCATTCTCATCTCAGTGCATCATTACCGACGCTCTCAGACAGTGTGACAAAGCGTAATTATTTTCCGCTAAAGGTACGTTGCAGCAACACAAAGGAGACTAACCTTACCTGCTAGCACATCAGCGTGAGGCCGATGTGCACAGCTGTAGGTTTAGCCGGTCGACATGCACAAAGTCAGTGACTTAGGTTTAGGCACAAACATTTCTGATGGTTATGGTAAGGGTAGGGGCCTTCTGGTTTAGCAACAAAGAAAGTACCAATTTTGTGCATTACTAAAGCACAGATCCCATCTCACTTAGAAAACATCACCCTGTTCTTCAGCATTAGACTTGAATACCAGTTATTACAGTGCACACGACAAAATTAGGGCTCTATGTCCGTCCAAAACGCATTGCCTCCTCCCACACAACATAACATAAGTCCTCCAAATGTAACAAAGAAAGATGTTTTTTGTCCTTGCTCTTTAGAATGATACATAGAAGTGTTTCTGATCTGACTTCCCTATTTGCGGAATGACCATAATTAGTCTGTGCTATTCTAAAAGCGTTACAAAATACTTCCCTTTTCTGAGACTATGATTAAGGTTAAGTTAGGTGTACGCACAAAAAGATCTTGGTTTAGGGGAAATTACTCCCCTGATCAAGTTTTGGGTTAAATAATTCTTTGTAAAGGTTTGGGGACCGTCAACTGACATCTTCCTTTGCTCATATCGTACAGGGCTAGAGAGCTTCATCACTTGAACGAAACCATTTGTTGTTTTGGGGCACTCACTCTTATGACACCCAAACTTTAAGGAAAAACACATCCTCTCTCGTTTTGTCCTGCTCAGTCTTTCAGTCAATGTGTGGGCAAACACGTCGCTTGAATCTGGTCCAGTATGTCTCGCACACTCAGAAAGTGCTTTTATGGTTATGAAGGAAAGTTAAATATTTTCTGGTTTTCCCTCTCAGCTAAAGTAACTAACAAGATGTAAAGCTATCCATCCATCAGGAAAGTCCATAAATCACCAGAAGTTGAGGCAGAGCAGCTGGAGGACATTAGAGGTAAAACCAGAAAATATTTTCCCTATAAAATATGATACACTTTCACCAAAATCAGTGAAAAAAGTTATACAGTTGTGTTTTTGTACAGTAATGAGTAGGCGTAGTCTTGCAGAGCCAGACTATAGATGTTTAAAGAGAACTAAATGCAGCATTGTAAGTGGGACTCTGCTGCTTAGTGGCCAAAAAAGTTTGACTTCCCAAGTATAAAATTAAACGGATCATCTGCAATGTGTGGCTGTCTACTGCTGTAGCCCTCTGCTAATTTAAATGGGGATAAAATGATTAAATCGTGTGGCTATTCTAGACTTTCTGAATGTTATTCGACCAAAGGAATCTAATTGGGATAGTGAAAAGAGTCATTTATCCGGTGATGTGGGAAAGTGGGTGTTTAGAGAGAGGAGCCGTAAAGATACAGGAGCTAAAACCAGAGTGTTCTGACAGAGCATGAATAGAGGTGCTGAACCAATCGACAGTATGAGAAAAATAATGTGATAATGCAAACATTTTCTAGTAGACAACCAAAATAAAAGTATGAACCTGAAAATAAGCATAATATTGGACCATTAATTGGTTTTTGCAGTGTTACAATTTATATTTTTAAGTGATCTTTACTTCTTGGAATACTAACAGATTTTAATATTAATGCAATATTTTGTAATCACACTTGACAGATAAACAGTGGGAATATTGTCCTGGTGTAAATGTAGCAGGATATCTAATCAGGAGATGATGACTTGTGATTTCATCACAAATGAAGACAAGTGTCTTCCTCTTCTTTACCTGCAACACCATTTGAAATGAAAGACTTTGGGAAAAAGATCCATTGTTTTTTATTTTTTGAGTTACTCATGAAGTTACTCACTATTCAAGTAATTTTTTTGGTAAGTACTTTTGTACTCTTAGTCATGTAGTTATTTTGATTACTACTTTTACTTCTACTTGAGTTCTTGTTTCTGCAAAGTAACAGTATTTTTACTTTAGTACGGTTTTTGGCTACTCTACCCACCTCTGTATATGTAGTTAGTTGCAGGAGGTCTGTTGATCCTGGTTGGATCCTTTATCAAAAATCAGGGAATTTAATTGAAAGTAATCTGCAACAACAGTCTGAACTTAACCAAAACGATATGATTTAACCATGTGTAAGCTGAATCATCAAGGTCAATGTAAAGCAGCTTATTTAATAAAATATTATGATCAACATTAATTATTGTCATTTTTGTCATTGACAACAGTAGTTATTGTAATATGTACAGGTATCCTGACCTCTTTGGATTTAGGACAGTATGGGCAGGTATTGTGAGCTAACCAGTGATTCTGCTAAGAGAGAGAAGAGTGTGGATGTAGGCTGATAGTTGCTGAGGTCAAAAGAATCACTACTGTTGTGTAACTGAGCTGTTTTCCATATTACAGGAGTTTACCAGAGGTAAAAGTTGAACCAAAAATATGCACAATGAAAACAGGAGAGTCAAGCCTAGGTTCTGCATGTCAGATTTGTCCTCACTGGGAGACTTTTCTATATTTAGGTATATCAGTGTATTACTGGATATACCCTGAGCATTTAACATTTCTGAGAGATGGAAGGATACACCCTTGTAATGATGGGGTAGCCAAGGCTGATCCCTTCCCCCTGCTCCTCAACATGATCAATCCACAGCACACTTGGCTAAGACCTGATCAATTGTCACTGTGTATACAAACAAGCAAACAAGCAAGCAGTGGACGGAGAATTCTGGTTTGAGCAAGCAGACCTGGAGCTAAATGTTGGTATTCTCGATTAGATAGCTTAAGTAACTCATTATATACTGGAAGGCTTTAATGAACATGGTAAAAGTCAGACTTGGCCTATGAACACTTCAGGCAGCTCTAAACAACGTGCAGCGTGTGTATGGTAGACAGAACTCATTGTTACCCAGTAGTACGGTGGACTTTAATGTTACAATGTCTGATTTTCATGGTGCACATGGCCAAAGCTTCAAATAATGAGGTATAATAATTTTTCTTCTAACAGCTCTGTATGACATCACACATAGCCGGATTTTCATATATAGTCATTTGCTCCAAGCACAGAATGTCGGCCACGCCCACAAATGAATGCGCACCCCCATCCTACAGGGTCTTGGCCAAAAGACAGTGGACAGATTTTTTTTGAACTTTGAATCATGCAGAAATACCATAGAGGAGTCACAGAACTACAATATAGGGCTGGAAATATTGTATAATAGGTCTAATTTAAGAGTCTCACGTTTTCTGACAAGGTGTCTGTTGTCTCGTCTGCCTCGCTCTTTTTATCATAGGTACTGACTCAGCTGTCTGGTCATCAAAATGGACACTTGTACTGTCGGATTCAGTTATTGAAGGTCAAAAGAAAATCCTAACTGTTGACTTAAACGAAAGTCCAACCCGATCGCATCTCATGCGTCACATACACGCTTTGGAAAAGGCGTGTCTATTGTACGCAAAATGGCGATTTTGCTTGCATATGATACGCTGCAGTTTGCAATAGCGTTGCAACACAAAGGAGGCTAACCCTATCTGCTAGCAGATTGGCCGTGTGCATAGCTGTAGGGTTAGCCAGTCGACATGGATATATTTACTGACTTAGGTTCAGGCGCTAACTAATGCCATGGTTGAGGTTAGGGAAGTTGCCTCGGGGGGGCTGTCAACTCCTTAAACAAAAATATCGCTACCTAGCTTGCTAGTTAGGTCACCCCGGGGCGTCCACTATACACGCAAAATCACCGTTTTGCGTACAATAGACACGGCTTTTCCAAAGCATGTATATGTGACGCCTGAGCTTAAGAACAGACTGGAAAGTCTGATGCACCACGCCTACTCCCACTCTGTACTTTCTGCCTCACTACATAAAGGGCACACTTCTTCTTCTTGCATTGGGACTGAATGTGGGCACTGGGCTTAAATCGGAGGAGCGCAATCCTTCTATAAAAACATTATTCCTTGGAGTACTGGGCCTTTTTCTTACACACAGAATATACATATAAATCTGCATTAGGTCTACACTTGAAATACCACAAAATCAATTTTATTGCTTCACACTGGAGTACACACATTCACTGTTGGTGTTGTTCCTCTGTCTTCTTGATCTGTTGGGCAGGTTAACATTTAAAGCAGCATAATGGAGGCTGTCTGCATCTCGGTAACCCTGGTAACAAAATATATAAAACTGGATTACGATATTGATTCTTACAGACATTTTTAAAAAGAGCAACAAAACAAGTGGTTGTTTTGCATAAAAAATTAAATGAAATTAATGGATTATTAAATTAAATTTCACCTCTGCAGTTGTTGTGGAAGGAGCCGATAATCTTGCTTGAGACTCTGGTTGAGAAACAAAGAAAAAGCTTTTTATTGGAAACTTGTATTTATGAATACAAGCTATCAGATACAAACTGTAACACTTACCTGTACATTGGCAGTTGTTTTTCTTAATTACTAAGATAACCAGTAGAACAATCAGGATGGTAGTGAATATCAAAGCTCCACTCAAGAAATACACCAAGACAAGAGAATCCACCTGATCTGCAGATTCAGACATCAGAAACAGAGCTTTCAGCTTTTATCTCTGTGGTCACCCAAAGCTTGATTGGAAGGTAACAATAAATAACTAAATACGACAACCTCTGCTATAAAGTAACTTACCTTCAAAGTCCAGTGTGGTCCCGTTTCCAAACAGTATGTGTCCACATGAGGCAACAGCACAGTAGTAGGTCCCAGCATGAGAAGGATTCAGGCTCTCCAGTGGCAAATTGTAGACACAGGTGTGTGTTTGTGTGCTGGATTTCCTCTCACACTGATCGTTCCTGCCTCCATGGGTGTAAATGAGTCCTAGATGAGATTCTTCAGAGTTTTTGAACCAGTAAACACTGTGTTCTCCATCACAGGTCCCAGTGTGTACTGTACAGTTCAGAGTCACAGAGCCTCCTGGCTGGATGGTCTCAGATGCTGACTGATGGACTGAAGCTTGGACATTCAATCTTGAACCCTTTACACTGACAGTAGCGCCCTCTGCAAAAGTCAAGACATATGTATATGCATAGCTAGCTCCACAGTAGTAAGTAGCTGAGTCTGAAATGTCCAAATCAAATATTGTCAAGTGATTTGTACTGTTTTTAGTATCCAGTGTGAAGCGTGGATTGTTGAATTCATGATAAAAAGTGGCTTTTGTATCATACACATAGAAGGTAGAGATGAGACTTGGTTTCTGTCCCAGAGTTTGCTTATACCAGTAAAGCCATGCTGAATCATCACCTTTATAGAAACATTGCAGAGTCACATTTTCTCCAATATCAGCTGATACAAAACGTCTCTTCTGATGAATAGATGAGGAGACTTTCAGATCTATCATATGAGCTGAAATGAAATGAAAGACAAAGCAAATTAATAAAAACTGATCAAATTCAGTGTAATTAATATATTAAGATACATTATAAGCATTTCCATGAAGAGTTGCTATAAAGTAAAAGCGGAGCTGCTGGAGCCATAAAAACAAAACTCACCCATTTTCCCCACGAACAAACATATCAGACAGAAAACAAACTTTGGAGATCTCATCATGTTCAAACTGTTATGTTGAATGAAAAGGATCTCGATTCTTTCTCCACTCTTAAGAGACAAGACTGTGTTTGATTGGCCAGCCTGATGTGACACCATGTCCTCCTTCGGAAACATGATCACATGTTCACTGCAACCTATAGTGTTTGGTTCTTGAGAAGATTCACATGTTGAGAGGTATATAAGCACATCAGATCATGTTCATAGTTAATAATTTAAAAGGGTTAGGGGTTTGAAGTAAATTCAAAGTCCCCCAAAATATTATTTCCTATTTATGTCTTCTGGGTTTTTTTCTTAACAAAATGCTGTGTTTAACTGTGGTGGAACTCTGCGGCTGTTGGCTAGTGGTCATACCCTTGGTTAATGATGGTGATCGTCATTCACTTCGAGATGTTTCCCAAGACTGGTCCGTAGCTTCAACTCAATGTCTCTCACAGGAGTTAAGGGCGCTCACATGATTAATTGTTGGATATGGATATGTTCAGTCAACGTGTTCTCATCTCAGTGCATCATTACCGACGCTCTCAGACAGCGTGACAAAGCGTAATTATTTTCCGCTAAAGGTGCCAGCTACATCGAAGTAACACAATGGAGGCTAACCCTGCCTGCTAGCTGTAGGGTTTGCGGGTCGACATGCACAAAGTCATTGACTTAGGTTTAGGCACAAACATATCTGATGGTTATGGTAAGGGTAGGGGGCTTTGGGGTGTTGTCAACACCTTTAACACGAATGTAGCCATCTAGCTATCTAGCACTTTTGGTCTATACGAGACACCCCAGAGCATCTCATACAGACACTTAAGGGTCAAATAACTATGCTTTGTCACTTTTTCAGAAAGCATCGGTATTGGAGGCCCTGAGATGAGAACGGGCTCATTCAGTTCAGCCTTCACTGAAAACATGAGCATGTTTAATAAACGTGCTGTTTAGCACGCTCATGCACTTGCATGCATTTTGGAAACATTTGGCAGTGGACCATTATGTCCAGCAAGACAATAAAATGCAGGTACATACATATTATATATGTTATTATATTACGTATTAAATGCACTTTGTCATGTAATTTCAACATAAATATGTTTCAAAGACACTCAAACTTTAAGAAAAACACATCGTCCTTCTTTTTGTCCTTCTCAGTCTTTCAGTCAGTGTGTGCAAACATGGAGATTGAATTTGGCTCCTTTTTTGATGAAGGGATCTGTGTAGCATAGGACCTCGTCGGGCTCTTCAGGCACAGTAAACGGCCCGCCCACTAAACACACGCTGAATACACTTCTCTTAACCCCACCATCCAACAAAACTACAAGCGATCCTTCCATCGCCGAGTGAGTGTTCCAATGTTAGATTCTGTTTATTTTATCACACTAAATGAACATACATTGTCTGGAGGATAAAAACAGTCCAAGAAACATTTCCGTTGTGATTCTCAAAGCCCATGAGTCTCTTGCACAACATCAATGAATCCAACAAAGTAACCCTGTTAAGAAAGCCTGATTAAGAGACAAAGCAACAAAGAAAGTACCAATTTTGTGCATTACTAAAGCACAGTTCTCACTTCGAAAGAAAGTACAAATGGTGTACTAACAATGTTTTCAGATGCGTTCGGTCTGACTTCACAGCAGGAAACTTGCAAAACTCACAACCTTTGTCATAATATGCCTAAATATGACAGTTGTGACCGATATAAAGTTACATTATTTTGCAAAATTATTATTTAGGCTTTTGATATTGTAGTCGTATACCAGCAATAACAAGAAAACCGTAGCAAGTACCTCCATAGTTTGAACTAGGCTTTTAGGAAACAGTTGCATTTCACCTGCATAGTTCCAACCACGGAAGTTGCTACCATAGTTACCAATGATGTTTTTGGGGAAACGCGCCCCAGGATGGTGGTGAATGCCAAAGCTCCGCTCAAGAAATACTTAAAGGCAAAAGTCCGCCTCATCTGCAGATGCACATTACATGACAGAGGTTTAAGTTTTTAAAATCAAATGTGATAAGAAAGTATTCATCGCTTTTTAACAAATGAGGTTATCTTTGCTAGAATGTTTGTTTCCAGCTAAGTCCAGCTTGATCCCGTTTCCAAAAACTGTGTGTCCACATGAGGGTGTGTCCACAGTAGTACGTCCCAGCATGAGACTCTTTGTGTGTTGGGTTTTCTCTCACGCCGATCTTTCCTGCTTCCATGTGTGTAAAAGATGAGTTTTGAACCAGTAAACACTGTGTTGTCCATCACAGGGCCCAGAGTGTAATCTATAGTTTAAAGTCAGAGTCTCCTGGCTGGATGGTCCCAGACACTGACTGATGAACCAAAGCTGGGATCTTCAAACCTGAACCCTTTACACTGATAATAGTGCCACTACAAATTCAAGCATGAATGAATAATTGTTTGCCCAGTAGTAAGTAGCTTAGTCCGAAAGGTGTGCATCAGACATTTTGATGTGATTTCTGTGATTCTTACCAACTTTAGTCTCCAGTGTGAAGTGTGTATTGTTCATCATGAAAAGTGTAATTTTTATCAAAACTAAAGGTAATAGAGATAAGCCATGGCTTCTCCCCCAATGTTTGCTTACCAATAATACTTTGCAGCTTCACTGGATGGCTTGTTTTCCACTTCAACATACATTTCTAAAATATTTCTAAAAGTGAACATTTCTGATGACACTATAATAATACAATGGAGGTACAGTAGCTAAATAAGTACAGTACGTGATCTTCAGAGCACTGGAAAACTACATTTGAAATGTTAAATACACTGTTTCTTCCCGTCTGCATACTCACAACAAACCAAAGACCTCACTAGCAGCAGCTTTCATTGGGATTCAGATTTTTTTCTTCCTTTTGTGGAGAACAGTCAAATCTATCAATTAAATCTGTTGTTGGATTTAACTATATATTTTTACATGTCTACTTTATTTGATCGTTGCAACACTTGGAAATAACCTAAACAACCAGGTCCTTGTTTGTGATCCTGTCATAACTAGAATTTGATTAAATATCCTCCCTCCTCCACCCTCCTCCCCCCTCCACTATGTTTTCAGCCTGATTGTCTGCTAAGCGTTCACACACTGTACATCCTGCTGTAAACCACAAAGGCCACTGCACTGAAATAGATACACAGCAAAATGTCTGCAAGGTCAACAGGTCTCAGTGAAATGACTGCTTCATTTCTGTGTTCTGAGTACAAACAGAGCCAAAAGAAAAGTTAAACATAGTAACACAATGTACCATGATATTTTAATAAGAGGCTTTGTCATCCTTAGGCTGATACAACAGGCATAGTGATAGTGGAAATATGTTATCTTTGCCAGCAAATAAAAAAAAACATTGGACAGCTGAACTGTCATTGCATGAGCTTCTTGAAGTAGCGTACTGTAACCCAAGGCTTTACATTCATTATGTATGTATATGTTTATAATGTTGACAAAGCTCTTCCTATATTATGAAAATGTACATCACTTCTCAAGATATTAACAGCTGTGGAAAAAACATCTTACCAAAAAAATAAAGTACAAATAAAACTTGTCAGCACTACTGCCTTACACTGGAGTACACACATTGACTCATGGGGTTGTCGTTCTCTTTTCGTCTGTCTTTTCTTGATCTGTTGGCCCTGTGATGCCTTACAGCAGCATAATGGAGGTTGTCTGCATCTTGGTAACCCTGGTAACAAATAATAAAACAGTACATGAGAGAAATAGAACAAACTCCACACAACAACTTTTTGTAATGTCAAATATGTGTTAACAGTTATTTTCAACAGATAATATTCACCTGTGCATTTGTTGTGGTGGGCGATGGAACAATTTGAGACTCTGTTGTGAAACAAACAAAGAAAAAGCTGTTTATTTACAAGCCATCTCCAGTGACTATAGATTCATCAACCTTAACCCTGTTTTTAGCTAGCCAAAATTAGCATCCTGGTTAAAATCACAGTTAACATGAATTACAGCTGCAGCTAGCTAACCAGGCTTGCTAGCACCACTGTCTTGTCCAAATATGGTCACGTCTGGTTGCAAAATCAACACAGAGGCGCCATAACGGCCAAACTCAAAACAGCAGTCCACAAACCAATGGGTGACGTCACCGTGACTATGTCTACTTCTTTTATACAGCGTATGATATAGAGAGATAAATCGGATTGATCAAAACTGCGCCAGTTACCTGTACATTGGCAGATGTTTCTCTTGTTCATCTTGTACACCGAGAAAGCCAGTAGAACCACCAGGATGGTGTTGAATACCAAAGCTCCACTCAAGAAATACACAGGAGAGATGGGAAAGTTCACCTCATCTGCAGACAGCCAGATATCAGGAGACATTACAAACCTTTCAGTAAAGCAAGACCGATGAATTAGCGATGCCGATGTATAGGCCTATATTAGCTTATTGTTGATATATCAGTATTGCTGTATATTGGCTGATAGGTAACATGAAAAAAAACTAGGTTTTAGGTCACATAGAACTACTGTATCCATAACAGCAAGAGCAGATTTTTCATGTCACTGTTGGTGTTGGTGAGATTACTCTCAGCAGCATGCAGGGGGATGAATTACTGAAAAACTCACTAGATTAGTAAGCGGTTGCTTTTTAGAAGTAAAATTGCTGATGGTCTGAAAAGGCTAGGCAGCAGACCAAACCACTGTGAGGGTGGAAGACATAATCTTTTAAAACTTAAAAACGCATTGGACTCATAGTAGAGAACGTGAGCTGTTAACCATTTGTTTACCAAATACATTGACTGGACACTGACACCACAACAGTGGTTGTATTTTAACATTTGCATCAAAATTATTGCTAGGGACAGTTCAGTAGTTGGATATGTCCATAAAATCCGTACTAAATTTTAAGCCCTTGCATTACACAGATTGTCCACCAGAGAGCACAGATAAGTTCATTTTTACGCTGTGAAACGTTCTAATCAGTATTTATCTTGGGCATCCTAAAAAAAAAAACGAAATAAAAGCGATATGTATCACAATTATTTGTTTATGTTATGTATCAATAGAAGTTCTACTGGCTGATATATCATCTGATTTCTTAAATCCCGAAGTATCTATGTCAATTTGGCCTCAAAATGCCAATATTGGTCAGTTTATACCTTTTAGCTCTTGTCTGTGTTTAAGTAAAATGTAATAAGGCTGCTAGAATTTTACAGTACGTACCAGCCAGCTTGGTCCCGTTTCCAAACAGTATGTGTCCGCATGCAGCAACAGCACAGTAGTAGGTCTCAGTATGAGAAAGATTCAGGCTCTCCAGTGGCAAGTTGTAGACACAGGTGTGTGTGTCGGGTTTTGTCTTACATTGATCGTTCCTGCCTCCATGGGTGTAAATGAGTCCTGGATGAGATTCTTCAGAGTTTTTGAACCAGTAAACACTGTGTTCTCCATCACAGGTCCCAGTGTGTACTGTACAGTTCAGAGTCACAGAGCCTCCTGGCTGGATGGGCTCAGATGCTGACTGATGGACTGAAGCTGGGACGGTCAAACCTGAACCCTTTACACTGACAGTAGTGCCCTCTGCAAACTCAAATGTGTATGCGTAGCAACTTATGCAGTAATAAGTAGCTGAGTCTGAAATGCGCAAATCTGAGATTGTCAAGTGATTGTTACCCTTTTTAGTATCCAGTGTGAAGCGTGAATTGTCCTTGAATTCATCAGCAAAAGTGCCAGTTGTACCATGTTTAAAGAAGGTGGACATTAGCCTTGGCTTCTGTCCCAGAGTTTGCTTGTACCAGTAGAACATTGCTGAAATCTTTTCACCATCATAATAACATTTTAATGTCACATTGTCTCCAACATTGGCTGAGACAAACTCACTCTCTTGATGTAGAGACGTGGTCAATTTAGCTGAATAGAAAACAGACAAAGAAAGGGTACAATCAGTGCAAAGACAAGTTTCTCATAACGATTATAAATTGGATCAACAATGAATATACTTCTGTAACGATACAAATACTTCCTCAAAATACCCAACTTACCTAATCTCCACAAGCAAAGACAAGTCAGATATGAAGCAAACTTCAGAGATGTCATCGTGATCAAAATGTCTTGATGAGTGTAGAGAAGATCCATACGTTCTCTACTCTTAGAGAGAGGACTGTATTTGATTGGCTAACAAGAAGTCCTATTTTAGTAGCAGTGAACAGTTGAACCGTGCCCCCTCCACTGTCAATTCTCGAGTCAAGACATGTGGAGAGAGCTACTAGAACCACAATATAAAGTCACTAAGAACAGGAATAACTTGTTAAAAAAGACAAGTGGAGTCAAGCAAATCTCTTGTCCGCAGTCCAGTCACTGTCATTAGCGGAAAAATCTGAAATAGGTGCCAACTGGTATTTTAGAGAAGGCTCCTTGTCCTGTCCCCAACATTGGTTGCATTTCGGTGATGGCATATTTCAAGTAAAAGATCAGTCTTCCTGTGTTCAAGCTTTGCTATGACCTAAGTTTCCACCAATGGAAAACTGTTCACAGGTTATGCTGTAATAGCAATAATTCCCTCCATCATTCTCTGCTGTATAGACTGTAGGTTTGTGTGAGATGTTGTTGCCAGTGGCAGGACGAATGGAGCACCTGTTTGCAGGATAAAAGGTTTTTTTTATTATTAAACAAGACTAAGGGCCCTGTTTAAATAATCTATAATGGACAGTCTAAAGTTAACAAGGCAAGTGCATTTAGGGCACGGCGAAAATCCACTTTTGCTAGTTAAATGGTACATTAGCTAATCATAGTTTTATATCCCATTATAAAAACTATCAATTGATAAAAACAAGTGTGATTTAGACTCACAGCAGAGAGAGAGACAGATCAGAGGTCTGCTGTATGCAGATGACTTATTGTTACTTTCACCTACTAAACTGAAGGTTTGCAGCAGCACCTTAATTTCCTGCAGAGATTGTGTTAGACCTGGGCCCTGACAGGAAACACAGCAAAGACTAAGATAATGATTTTTGATAATGAAACAATCCAGAACACAATTTCCATTTAGACACCACTAAATTACAACATACAAAAAACTACACTTACCTTGACCTCAACATTATACAGAAAACCTCAACATGGCTGTGAAAGATCTGAGGGACAAAATCTAAAAAATCTTCCAATTTGTACTAGAACCAATTATTCTATATGGCAACGCACTTCAACGAACAATCATAGAATATTTCCATACCGAGTTCTGTGAGAGCATCCTGCAGGTGCAGAGAAAGACCCCAAATAACCTGTGCAGAGTAGAGCTCGGCCAATACCCCCTCCTACTAAAAATTCAGAAAAGATCAGTTACATTTTACAATCACTTAAAATCAATTAACCCCCAGACATACCATCACAAAGACCATCATACCAGGAGCTGAAACCAGAGAGGAGTCCCCTCAGCCAGCTGGTCCTGAGGCTCCCCAACAGCCTCAGGACAGCAACACCAACTCAAACAGACCAAACCAAATGATCAACAAGCAAAAAGAAAAATATATTGAATACTGGAAAGAAACGACCAAAACACAAAGTTAATTCAAATGTTATCTGACCCTAAAAAGAGAATTCACACTGGCAAATTACCTGAGCACAATAAAACTAAGAAAAGTGTTGACAACATACAGACTGAGCGAACACAGCCTGGCCATAGAAAAGGGTTGCCACAGACAGAGCTGGCAACCAGAAGAGGAGAGACTCTGCTCCCAGTGTGACAGGGGACAGAGCTGCACTTTCTAGCCTCATGTCCTAAATATAAAACCTTAAGAGAAAAATACTTCGCAAACATTTCCCAAATATACCCTGAATTCAAATTTAAATAAAAAACAAACTCTCCTATTTACTGGGTGAAATGCCAGAATGCTAAATAATTGCCACAAAATGTCTCCTCATGCCACAAACTGCATGAAATTCCATCCATCCATCCATCCATCGTCAACCACTCATCCTGCGTACAGGGTCGCGGGGGGGCTGGAGCCAATCCCAGCTTACATCAGGCGAAAGGCGGGGTACACCCTGGACAGGTCGCCAGTCCATCACAGGACCACTGCATGAAATTGTTCTTTTGTATTATCTTTTAAGCTTTGGGAAAATTGTTCTTTGACATTCATGCCAATAAAGCAAAACTGAATTGAATTGAATTGAGAGAGCGAGCGAGAGAGAAGGTGGTCATGTGGGTAAGCGAGAGGAAACGTCTGAGGTCCCTCCCGCTTTCATACAGTTTGACTGTATGAACCTGTGTGTGAGACCTTTTGGATGTGTAGAACAACACACAACATTGATAAAGAAGGGTGTGATGATACACTTGGCTCACGAGACGATATGACACATTGAGTTGGGCAAATGTGTTGTCTATCTTCATACAATAACTATGGGGACGGAAATATGTAGCGGTCGCAATCTGCAGCAAATAATATCCGACCGGTAGCTGCTGGGTTGTCTTCTTTGAAGTTGTTTTTTTTTGTTGTGGAAAGTATCTAAAGTTGCTCATGACATTACATGGGGATCTAAATAGTTTCAGCTGCTTCTCTGGACACATTCTGTGGCCACTGTTTGGTTAATATAACAGTTAATATAATGCCTTTGTGTCAGGCAGAAACACAAAATTTCAGTGGGAGGACATGAAAAGCAGCTTAGGCTGGTGCCATTCTCTGAGGCTGGATCTTGAGAGTTTACAGTTACATTACTTTTATTCATTTAGCTGACGCTTTTATCCAAAGTGACTTACAATTGCTAAATGTGTCCGAGGTCACACGCTTCTGGAGCAATGAAGGGTTAAGTGTCTTGCACAGGGACACATTGGTGTCTCACAGTGGATTTGAACCTGGGTCTCTCACACCAAAGGCAGGTGCCTTATCCACTGCCCTATTACACTGCGTTCTTAAAGTTAAAGACAAAACAACACAATGATTAATGTTACAGAGTTTCTATGTGTAGATTACTAGTTATTATTTTATTAAACCCTAATTTAGCCTTTTGACATAGATTCATTGATCTACTAAAATAGTTGGGGCATTGGAGTTATACTGTGTGGCTGCTGTGCATGACAACACTGCAGACACTTCCTGTCTGAAACCACAAAGACAAAGAGAGCAGAGGGGCTTAGAAAGGTGCATGGCCAAAGTATATTGAGAGCTGATCGTTGACTGCCTTCCTTACAAGATCCTTACTTTTCTCACAATGTGTAATAAACAACCTGCAAAGACATTTTGGAAAGACACATATTAAGGTCTGACAGATTGGTTCCCGCCATGTTCAAAATGTGGATTCAAAAATGTTGTGTTGGCGGTCTTGTTACCGCCCTGCTGTGAGAAGGCCAGCCCTGCTCTTTCTAACCATGCACCCGGAAGGAGACATATCTGTATCAATCATGCCTGACGTTTAAATGTCCATCTTAAATTTCAAAATGTATAGTATGTTAACAGCACTTGAGATGTGAGCATGCTGACTACCTTACTGTCACTGAGAGTTTAATTAGCTTTTTTATTTGCTTTTGAAGTAACCACTAAGACGGACCCAATAATGGAAAGTTTCACTTTCTGTTACATTTTACTCACAAATTCTCCCATGCACTTATTCTAGCTCTTTCTTTCTTTCTTTCACTCATTGCTTTTATTTGTCTGTTGAAGAGGCAAACACTAGGAGAGAGAGAGTAATCACACTTGAACCCCACAGCCCATCATTTTTAAAGTGTATGCTCAAATTGCATCTACTAGAATGCTGTCCAATGACATCAACTAATCTTCCAGTGTGTTCACTGTACCAGTGTCGAGGTTTAAATTATGACAAGGAAATGAGACATAACTGATACAAAGTATCTCTCGCTAGGTAGGGGGTATTAAACAGATGGGTGTGGCCTGTTTCTCTGATGGTGTACTCGCCATAATGAAAGTAGTATGTTCCATGCATTCAGCAGTGCGACATAAACTGCAGGTCCTCCACAGTTGGCACTGATTTTGTTTTAATGCTATTTTCCCGTGTGAACACTCAACTACCTGAGCCGACAGCCACCACAGAGATGGGTTTTGTGGGGTTGTGTTTCTGTACATTATAAACTTATAATGAGAGTAGAAGAAGATAGCAAACACATTGACAGCATGGCTCATACTTATCAAGAAACCCTTGGTGCTAAAAGCACCTTTTTTATTTGTTTATTGCAAGTCAAGACTTAACATTGAGTATAATGAAGTGAAATGAGACAGCAAATAATACATTATATAGATTTATAGACAAGTTCTTCTTACACAGGAATAGATGAAATGTTCCCAGCTCTATTGCCTTACACCGGAGTACAAACATTCACTTTGTGTCCATCTAGTTGATGTGTTGACCTTGAGTTCCCTCAAAGCTGCGTAATGGAGGTTGTCTGAATCTTGGTAATCCTGGTAATAAAATATTATTTTAACATGTAATCACCATAGTAATGCAGGTCACTTGTCTGATTCAACATGAACATACCATCAGCAACGCCAGTACAGTATAATCCACAATGATATAACAGCACTTACAGAAGAGTACCTTTGTGCTTTACAAATAGACCTTTTCCACAGCAACAAAACGACCCGTTACTAAACATGTAGTTCATATTGGCATTCACATTCAGCTATTTCAATGATATATATCCAAAATGTTCTGGTTTGTAACACAGTGGAAATGCAAGTGGAACCTAGAACCAGATACTCAGTTTCTTAAAAGTGCTGGTTATGGAAGGCTCCATGTCATGGGTTGGCAAGTTCCTGCAGAGGAAAATAACAGCTACTGTGTGCAGTATGAATTCTAGTACTGAATTGCATTAATTTGCACAGGTGTTACTTTTTTCACCCCCAATCAATTGTTGTCGTTCTGTATTATGCATTTTTATGGTGGTGTGATGTACCAAAAATACTCACCCCTGCATTTGCAGCCAAGACAGCTGAAGATCTTGAGTCTAGTTTAACAAAAAACAACAAAAGCTTTCAAAATTCACTAAGATGGTGCTGAGAATGATTTGACATTACTGCTAAAGTATGATGGAACACGGAGCACAGCAGCATACATGAATCAATAAAGACCCATACTAAAACCACGTCAACACCAGCAACATTTAACGGTGCAAAGTCTCTAGTTAACAATCGTAATCGTGAACCGTTGCTGATGAGATTTACAGCTGATAAACCATTGAATAAAACTAAGCAATTATCATCATGGAATAGGTTGATTTCTGACTTGTCTTGATTTGGTTAACTTTACTTTTTGTATCTTTGAATAGTTGCGCATCCACCATACAGTACATAAATACAGTAAATGACAGTTAACCTACCTGTATGTTGGCAGCAGTTTTTGTTGTTCATTGTATAGGCTGCATACGCCAGTACAACAATCAGGATGGTGGTGAACAACAAAGCTCCAATCAAGAAGTACACCAAGACAAAAGAGTCTTCTTCATCTACAGATCCAGACGATAGGAGACACAACAGAACTGAGGAGGTTGAAATCATAACTACAGTATACACAATATGAAACATCTGTTATAATGTTACTTACACTCCAAGTCCAACGTTTTCTGGTCTCCAAACAGTATGTGTCCACATGAGGCAACAGCACAGTATGTATCAGCATGAGAAGGATTCAGGCTCTCCACTGGCAAGTTGTAGACACAGGTGTGTGTTTGTGTGCTGGAATTCCTCTCACACTGATTGTTCCTGCCTCCATGGGTGTAAATGAGTCCTGGATGAGATTCTTCAGAGTTTTTGAACCAGTAAACACTGTGTTCTCCATCACAGGTCCCAGTGTGTACTGTACAGTTCAGAGTCACAGAGCCTCCTGGCTGGATGGGCTCAGATGCTGACTGATGGACCGAAGCTGGTATGTTAAAACCTGAACCCTTTACACTGACAGTAGCGCCCTCTACAAATTCCATATTGTATGCAGCTAAACCTGTACAGTAGTAAGTAGCTGAGTCTGAAATGCATAAATCCGAGATTCTCAAGTGATTTTTACCATTTCCTGTGTCTAGTGTGAAACGAGGGTTGTTCTCGAATTCATTATGAAAGGTGCCATTTTTGTCATGTTTATAGAAGGTAGAGATGAGCCATGGCTTCTGTCCCAGAGTTTGCTTATACCAGTAAAACATCACTGCGTCACCTTCGTAGAAACATCGCAAAGTCACGTCCTCACCAACATTAGCTGAATAAAAACCACTGTCTTGAAGAACATAAATGGACGATTTCTGAGTAGTTGTCTGAGCTGAAGATAAAAAGATCCAGAAAAAGCACGTTTAATTCAATGATTAAGTTTTTAATAATGTCTGCATGCAAAGTTTATCATAGTAAATACAAATACAGTAACACCAGACAACTTACCCATTCTTCCCAAGAGCAGATAAATCAGATACAGAGCAAACCCCAGAGGTGTCATCGTGTTCATTTCGCCGTGTTGAATGAAGTGAATCTCAATACGTTCTCCGCTCTATAGAGAGAAGACTCTGTTTGATTGGCTAACAAGAAGCAACACCTAGAATCCTGATTTGGAAACAATGATCACACATTCAGTGCTGCTTTAAATGCATTGCATTAAGCAAGACCTGCAAGCTTAAACAGGTCTTCTGAGAGACGCTCCACTCGTGGGAATTCTCCTCTTTCATTCAACACTTAAACGCTAAAATGTTCAGTCAGAATGTGGCAATATCAAGACTCACTTATTAGACTTTGTTACTTACACTTAAATAACTAACTAATGTTCTGTAAATGGTTGGTGTGTGTAAAAAGACGTCATTAGGGTGCTTTTTGGTTATGCAACATTTAAAGTATGTTTCTTAATGATGTCTTTTTTTTTAAATAATCAGGGTTGAAAGGTGTGAGCAGTTGTGATTGCTATACAACTTGCCTACAAATCAGCTATGACTATTAAAGGAACATTTTGCGAACCTTCAACCTTCCATGTATCAGAAATGGTGTGCTGAGTCTATAATATCCACAGTTCTTGTGAAACATGTTGTCAGTGCCAGCACAGACAGACTGACACTGTGTAGGAAAAAAGCTGGCCAGAATATTTGATCAAAGATAAATCAAATGAAATAACCAGTGCCAACAGGAAGAAGGTGGAGGTGCTGTAACCTAATATCATGCCCATGTTACATCAGCAATTTAAACAATATATTTTTGTGTGGTTATTATTAGTTCATGTGGCGAATGTTGCTGGTAACACTAAGAAGTTATGTAGGGATGTTCATTGCCTCACCTGCTCCTACCAAAGCACATCATGGCCACTGTTTTGTTTATACAGTACATTTAATGACCACAAAACTACAGTTCTGATCTTCGACTGCTGACCACACAGAGGCTAAAAAAAGAACACCTCTGGGCTTGTGGTGCACAATCAGCTCATTTACAGTAAACAACCTGTGAAAAATAACAGGCTTCACCAGTACACAAAGGGTCGGCACTCACTAATGGACAGATGTGTATTTTATAAATCACATGTTGGCAGGTCTTGTTGTCATCCTGCTGTGAGAAGGCCGGCGCTGATGTCTCTGAGCACGCTAACACTGTCTCTCTTTTTCTCAAGTACCACAGCCCACAGTCAGTTATGTGTGGTTCTGTGTTTCTACATTGTTAACTACAAGTATGGTGAGTGGAAATACAACACCTAGCTTACAACAAAGAGACCTGAACCCTTCAAATCGATAATAGAGCCCTCCAGAAATTCATGCACATATGAATAGCCACTTATACAGTAATAAGTAGCTGAGTCTGATATCTGCACATATTAGATCTTTAAGTGATTTTTACCTGTGGTAGTTTCCAGTCCAAAACGTGGATCATTCTTAAATTCACCATTCAAACTACCATTTTTGTCATGCTTATAGAATTTAGACACCAGCTGTGGTTTCTGCCATATAGTTTGCTTATACCAGTAAAAGATCACAGCAACACCATGTTAACAGAAACATTCCAATGTCACATCATCACCAACACGAACTGATACAAAACGTAAAGATGATGATTGTTCAAGAGCTGTCGTATCAGCTGAGGAGAAAATGGAGACCAAACAACTGCACAATTAACTTGACTTGCAGGATAATGTAGATGACAAATGTACTGCAGAGCATTTGAAGACAAGACAACATTCAAACGTACAAAAGTTACAACTTTTCCATTCCCTCCAAGAGCAGACATGTCACATACAAAGTGGACATAGGAGGTGTCATTTTGAAAAAATTGCCGTGGTTGGTTGAGAGACTACACGTTCTCTGCTTTTCAGAGACAACCCTGTGTTTGATTGGCCAATCAGAAAGACTCTGAATGGTCACATGGTCAGTGAAGAGAATTTGCATGGAAATCCAAAAAGAATTTGGAAAGATTTGTTTTCAAAAGGGTGTCAGGACCTGCAGTATTTATAATAGCATAGACTGAATAAAAGAAAAAGGTTGATCTAAGGGTTGCAAACAGTAGGACATTGACCTCTGACCTCTTGATGGTAACATATTTTAGCACTGGCACATAATGTATTCTTCATATCCTTCATAAAATATCTTGAAATATTGTGATATTATTTGGCCATTTTGCTCATCCCTTTGGCATAGTTTCTTTGGCACGGGAACATTTTGATCTTTAGTCTTTTGAGACCAGTGGATGAATGTTTCTGCTCCATGTGACTTGGTGCACTTTATCAACCCAAAGAACCTCGTATTGGACCTGAGTTGTGAGCTGAGAGGTTCTGGGCCTTCATGATCATGTCTGTCCTCTTCCTCAAACAGTGGACAACTTTATGGTAAGTTTCCTAAAAAGTATAAATGTTGGTCAAATTCAGACATATATGTCTTAGGGAAGTGAAACTGTGAAAGTTAAACTGTTATGGTTGACAAAAAAAATTCGACTGAATAGAAAGCTTCACTCAGACCAGGCTTCCCATGAGCTAAGAAACAGATCTGGACTGTTGGGAGTTGTAGGTATGTAAAAATCCTTTCACTTCACTGAAGTCTGTTGTCTTGATTTTCATTTAATTTCAATGACAAAACACGGCTTGCTTTAGTTCTTCTTTTGTGCACAGCATGTTTTCTGCAGCTAAGACATGGTGCTTGTTTCACAAGGTTCAGTGCGGCGCACTGAGGTGCAAGATGCTGTGGCCTGAAAGCTACCGGCCGGTCTTCCTGTGTTGAAGCTAGGACTTAATGTTTCCACTAATGGAAACTTGTGCTCTGTGTTCACACCACCTTCACCACCGGAGTGAAAGGTAAACGGTGAGAGCAGGCTACAGGTTGAAGGTGCGAACGGTGCTTATGTTTCTAGCAAAAGAAGATATTAATAGGTCTTGGGGGATTTTCAAGATGCTGCTTTGTCTACGTCTGTTTACAGTATTATATTGTATACATGAAGATGCTGATCCATGTGATTGTTGAACACTTTCAGAACAAAATGAACATACAAAATACTGCAAACACATTACACAAAAAAATGGATTTATTTTTATAATATTATACATTTAGTCGTGTGAAGTGGAAAGAGAGATAATTTTAAAAGTTTGAGAAGTGGTGAAGTCCTATTTAACTTTTCACTCTTTTCGACTCCTTACTCTGGAGTATACACAAACACTCTCCACGTTGTCCTCTTGGCGAAGTCGTTTGCTCTTTCTGTTCAGACTCAGCGCAGCATAATGGAGAATGTCATCTTGGCTCTAGTAATGACAAAATGCAAATTATGTGAGATATACAGTATAGTACTTGAAGTAAAAATACCATAGCTATTATTGGCATCTTATTTATTTAGCGGTGTACATTTGGCTTGTATTATTTCACCTACCATGGCATCAGAAGCTGCTGAACATGTCACATGAGAAACAGTCCCTGCAAAGTAAAATACATGAACAATCAAGCAACGTCAATACAGAAAAATATGTAGATACCTTAATTCTGAAATTCTTACCTTTGCAGACAGAGCATGACTTTTGTTTCAACTTGTACATGATGAAAGCCAAGACAAGGAGCACGATAATGGAAACTGTCAACGCCAGACAAAGACAATACACCAGGAGGGGGAGTTTGGTAGAACTTCCTAACATGCAGCCAAGAGAAAACATATTTCACTATCCCTGTTATATATTTAGATTTATCGATATACAATAAATATGGTCAATTGAACTAGTTCAGGGTGAAAAAAAAAATCATATGTATTATAAGCCGTTATCACCTACCTGTAATCTCCACTCTGGTTCCATTTCCAAACACAATCTCCCCACAGGAGGCCAGAGCACAGTAGTACATCCCTGCATCAGAGGAGCTCACAGACTTAATAGCAAGGTTTAAAGTGCAGTTTTTCATACGAGACTCTTCACTGGAAAGGTTTTCACACTGTCCCGCGCTGCGATACATGACTGCAGGTTGACCCGCTCCATGTCTGAACCAGTAGAGGCTCTGCTCCCCTGCACATGGTTCAGCGTATGCTGTACAGCTCAAATTCACAGAGTCTCCAGACCAAAGTGGCTCCAACGCTGGTTGATGGACAACAGCTTGGATGTTGGACAGCGATGTTTTGACATGAAGAAAAGCTCCTTGTCCAAATTCTATTGCGCTGAATTCTGAAATCCCACAGTAATATGTTGCTGAATCCAAGAGTTGAAGGTTGGTGATTATGAGATGGTTGGAACCGTCTTTATCTTCTGCTGAGATTTGAAACCTTTCTTTATATGCAGGGTAGATGGTAGCATCTGGGTTATGCTTTATCCGATATGATATAATGAGAGGCTTGCTTCCCAAACTTTGCTGGTACCAAAAAAGGACAGATGCAGCGTCATCTTGACAAAAGCATCGCAAAGTCACATTCTGTCCAGCTTTAGCTGTTATGATGCCACTATCCTGAGTTATACCTGAGGTCTTGTTAACAGCTGGAACCTGAGCTGTGTAGAAATGCATACAATAATATTATTTATACATTTTTAAACCTCAACCTTCTCAATCAAAATGATATTCATGAACACATAAACTATGAAAATGTTATAAAAAAAACTTACAGATTTTACAGAGAAGCAGAAGAAACATGTAAAGTGGCATCATCCCTGAAGCTCTGCAGTCTGTATCTTCTGTGTTGACCTACTCACCCAACTCTTATAGGAGACGGAGGCTGTTTGTGATTGGCTAAGCTGACTGGTTCGGTTAAGAGGGATTTGTTCTTTTGAAAAAGACAAGTCTGATCAGGTGAAAAGAGGTGCAATATTGTGGGGTGTGAGTCTTTTTTCTTGTTAGATCATTGTTGTTTTACGTTTGAGGACAGTATGTGTGACAACATGTTTACAGCCTGATACAAATAAATTAATTTTAATCTCTATAGCTACTTTCCATATTCATGACAATTGTATGGAGGTTGAATTTTTCTATAACTTACCTGTTTAAATTATATGAAGACTTAATATATGCATAATTAAGGACACGGCTGCTTTGAGAGACAGCTGGGTGCCCTCTCAGGTGGTTAGACCATAGACAGTATATTACTGGACGAAGCCACCCCACGGGTTTGAATGGAGAGCAGTGAAGCCAGTTTTGGTACTATGAAATACTGCTACAGGGCTATTTCCTGTTGGAACCAGTGTCTACTGCGGAACTACTATTTAACCCCTTAGGCTAGATGCTAAGTGGTTCAGCAGCCAGGCATCATTTGGCCTGCCTCAGCTCATTTTTGGATTAGCCAGAGTGGCATTTTGTAGTAGATACCATGTCAACTACCGTGGTGCGCTGCTGACCAGAGCACATCATAGCCCTATGCACTGTAGCCTATCATTGTTATGATTCTCTCACCCTGCGCAGTAGTGGTCCTGCACCCAGCCAGCTCAGCTGTCAATCATGACCTAAAACCCTCTTTTTAGGAATCAATAACTAATTAATGCCAAACATCAGAAAAATGACCTATTTACCACCTAATAACATGGAGGGGGCGGGGTGTAGGACCTATACTACAGCCAGTCACCAGGGGGCAATCAAGATGATTTGGCTTCACTTTTGGGGAGCTAGCTAGCTAGTTTTCCAAGCTTGCTAATGTTAGAACTTGTTCCCACTAGATGTTAACTTTTGTTCATGCTATTTCAGTAACTTCAGTAAGTGTTCTTAGCTAGCTAGCCATAGCTGTTCATGGGTCCAGATGTGGTTTTGACAAATTACCACAATGTTAAAAGTCACAGCAAGAAGAAGTATGGAATCTTTATGCAATAATTTAATACGTCAAATTCTATAGTGGCAGCCCTGCTGCCAGTCCCAATTTGCCAATGCCATTCTTCTTCTTCCGATGAGGAAATGCACATAGGCCCAGTCCTATCCCAAACTGCCTCAACTTGTGAGCTAATATCCTGATGGTGGTGCTCGAGCAACTGTCTTAAGGTTAAAACTTCCCATTCATAAATCATTCAAACATGGAAGGAATTATGAAGTCCATCACTCTGTTTTTCTCAAAAACTGTTAAACTAATTTAACACTCTCAAATGTTTTGCTTCATTGACAACAAACGTGCCACACTGCATCTTCAGACTTTCCCTTTTGAGTTATTACAAATTGAGCCCACATTGCATCAAAATGTTTAATGTAGTCCTAATGCAAATTCTTGCTAAATGAATCTCCAGTGTTGTGGTAGATGTAGTGTGGAAATTTTAGAATTGTGTCTCAAAAACAAAATTGTTGACAGTATACAGCATCTCGGTTTGTCAGCTAGAGCAATCAGCCACATGATTTCAAAGATATTTGAAATAATTAGGGTCCAAGCAGTTCTGCTGACACACCCTGTATTTGTCATTTTGTCCTCTTCCTGTTTTCATCGTCCTCCTCTTTCTCCTTCTTTTTCTTCCCCCCAACCCTGACTCACTGCTGTGCAGCAGCTATCATTTTTATTTTCACATTTTATTATGCCTACTACAAATCCCATATAACCTTATGTAACCACTTCCTCATTCATACCATTTAGACTCTGCCCAGACATATGTTGGTTTCACTTCATTTCTTTACAGAAAACTTGCAAATTACTTGAAATACAATCCACCAATCACATAATTTCTGTATGCTAATGCAGTTTGAATAAATGTAGTATGAAGTATTTAGAATGAGAGTAGCAGTCATTTAAAGTACACATTATTTGTAGGACATGACTTAAAAATAAAACTGAATTTATTAAAAAATACCATTAGTATCCTTTAAACAGAAGCTGGCTAGAGAGGTTTGTGGATATGATTTTCAGTCACATGTTGCCTGATTTTAACGTTGCAGTGAGAGAAATGGTCGGATTGTTGTCAGGCATTCGCACCTGTTCCCACGCTTTAACCAGCTTCAGTCCTTCGGTCTAACTCTGTCAGACCCTTGCAAATTTAATAGCATTGTCAACACGTGGAGTTGACCTTTACCCAGAAGAAGCGGGCCACTGGTTGTGACTCAACAATGCCTTTTGATGTTTGTGGTCTGTATGTACATGCTTTAACAAAACTGCGGTAAATGTTCTACAGTTTTTGATTCAGTAGAGACGAGGGATTACTGACTTCTCACTTGAACGCATACTTCCTGAGTCATGCAAAGTGACAGTAGGACGACCTAATGTTCACTGTTTCTCAAACCAGTCATAGCTCAAAAGGAACATAGATCCTCCCATTCTTGCTTTAAGAGAATGTGAGTCAGACAAAAGTAAAAGAGGAAGCAGTGCTGGTACTTGTTTGTCTTCAATATCCTATCAGTGTCATTTGGAACTAGGTGCTCAATACTGTCAAGTTTTGTGCTTCCCAAAAATGTGTGGGTGGAGGACGCTTTTTGCTCTTGCTCTATCATTAGTTCAACTAACTGTAAGCCTTTCTTCCTTTGCTTTCTTGTTTCCAAACTAAAATCCACACATGTATCATGCATTTTAAGAAAGCAACTCTGCCCAATATCTTGAGAACTAATGAAAATTGCTGCACGTGGGAGAAGTTTGCCCTCAGGCCACCGCTTCAAGCCAGGTCAGGTTTAGAGACCTAATTGTTTAGGTTTAGGAAAAAAGAAAGGCAGTGTCTGTCTACCAGAAAACCCTGAAGACAAACTTCTCCCACGTGCTTATGATTTTACCTTCTTGTAGACATATGGCATTATGTAACTTTTTATTATAAGTCATGGAATCTTTTATCCAGTAAGATATGAAAAAGTCTATCCTCGAATTCACTGTCATGTATCACTGCTATCTTGCTGTTTTTAAATATTAAATGTTGCTACCCTCTCTTTTGAAGTTCTACAGCTTCATGCTTTGAACCACACACTTACCAATTTAGCTTTCAATGGGCTCCTAAACCTTCAGCGTGCTCTAAATTAACTTTTTTACATCAGTTAGATTTCTGGTAGCTGGTTAGACATTACATTGGGAGTTCATGCGCTCTAAGCTTCAGTGGGGCCAGAGAGTGGTAGCTGCTGCTGTGGTTTGCTACATGAAAAAAAATCTTTTCACTCTTCATACACACGATGAGTATCTTCATAGTTTTTTCGTACCAATATTTGCCATAACCTTTGGAAATAAGTCAGAAAGTCAGTTGTTTGTTTTTTGTTTATGTACGTTCCAAGTGTGAGTTACACTGGTAACAGGCTAGATGAATGTAAAAATAGGATTCTGTGAACGAGAAGTGAAAGAGCGAAGGTGTTATTGTGAAGCTGCTGGAACAAACAAATAGCATCACAAATAAAACCACATAGACATCCTGTCAGGGGGGGGGAGGGGGGTGACAAAACAAAACCACCAGTGGGCTGAAGTTGACGTGAGCAAGCTTGACCAGAGCGGGAACTCAGAAGTTCCCGCCATCTTCAGTCGGCTCACTGTCTCGTCTCGTGTTTGAGAGAAACAAACACCTTTATTACATAGTGCTCAACAGATGCAATGTTTTCTGAGGAGAGATGGGATATAGGAAAAGAAAAAGCCCATTTGTGACAGTGAAAATGTTAAAGAACCAAGAAAAATGATTTGATCATAATACATAGTTATGATGATTAAAAGCTGACCAACTCACTGAAGAAATTTGGCTGCTTAAACAATCAAAACATCTGGTGAAAACTAAAAAACTGAGTATTGCTTATTGCATAGTGACATGACATGTTGCTGTCACAGTGCTCTGGGGCTCTGAAAAAAAGGGATGAGGGATGACTTCTATGTCAGTCGACCACAACAATACCTCCAAGCACATGACTCTGTGGCTGGAACAAAAACGACACAACTCACAAGTTCCTCTGAAATGTTCAAATGCACCTATTGAGCCTTTCTCTGTGGTTTGTTGCCTTTAAATAACGTATCTGTCCAATCTTAGATCTCTGATGGTCCCAGCAACATGTAACTGCTGTGTGATCAATAGGGCTGTCCCCGACTAAGGATTTACATAGTCGAATCAGAACTGTCAAGTCCTGCCTATAGTTGACTGATTGTCGAATCATGTGTGTTTTTGTGTGTGTGTATGGGGGGGGGGTTACACACGGTAGCTCTGCTTTAATCTTGAGAAGCTGCAGAGCTGCAGTCTCTGTTCATTCAACTTACACTGTAAATTTCCAGCTAAACTGAGGCTTTATTGTTGACCCCTTTCTCTCTCTCTCACCTGCCATTCACCGAGTTTTGCAACTTGGCTGTGAGGGTGACTCCGAGTTCACTCCATATCAGAGTGGAAGTGGCGATGGTCTAGTTTCGGAAAGGCCCTAGGAATTGGAGGAGGAGTAGGGAGAGAAGGTGGAGTAGGAGGACAAGAATCTCTGGGCCTGTCCCAAACCAAACACAGGAAGTTGGAGAATAATAATTAGTTGTTTGGTGTGTTGTACTTTACAGCACACTAAGGAATAAAAACTGTGCAAATGTGTACATGTGTTGTTTCCTTTATTGTGTGAAAAGGTTTAAGGGGGAGAACCACAAGTAACATTACAAATGTTTTGGTACTATTGTTTTGAATCACCAGTGTGTTGAACATCCTGTTGTGGACGCATACCTTCATGCCCATGGCGGAACGTTGCACAACGTTTCAAGGAAACTTGTCGTTCAATCCCAAAATGTTGCAAAACGTTTTGGGATTGAACTCACCCCTTATGTTGGTTCTCTGCACGAGTCTGAACTGAGGTGTGCACCCAAAATGCAGACACAGACGAGGCAAAGTCAAGTCAAGTCACCAAAGGGCATTCCTTGTATTTGTAAACCTACTTGGCAATAAAGCTGATTCTGAGTAGTATTTAGACTGCTACTGAATACCTCATCACCACAAAGCAAATACACACTGCTGTCTGCTGCTGTAACTAATTCAGTAAACAGTACAGAAGAAGACCCCGTCAGCTCCCTGTATAAGTACGAGGCAGCACCAGGAAGCAGAAGAGTAAAAAAGAGTGAAATGAGTGTGATTAGTGCGGTCTGAATGTGACGGTTTGAGAATAGATGGATTTACTGCTGATGGGATTCTAACTATCATCACATTTTAAGAGCTGTTGAAAGTAGTACAGCTTCTGTTGCATGTGGTGTCATTGCAGAGAGCTGAAGGCTAGTGGTTTTCATTTTGGCTGATATACATTGCATTGATGCTGTGTTTTCACCACATTGAATATGACGAGGAGGATGCAGGGAGGAGGGGGGCCAACTTATGCATGCAAACACAGACAGGCCAGGGTTTGACCTTAGATGCCTCATAATCTTCTGCTCAGTTGTGCTCACACCATACTGAGCTCTCTTTCAAACAAGTGATGTGTAACTCCTCCCTGCTTGCAGACTCTCCGTATAAGGACATTTGTCATCAGTGTCCTTTGCTGGCTCCTCCTCCATCAAACCACAGATGTCTGACTTTAGATTAGGATCAAGGACAAACAATATCAATACTGACAGACACTGAGAGCAAGAGAGAAAGAAGCATGTGAGAATCAAAACTAAACTCTTCCAAGAAAATATATTTGCCTTAATATGACCACATTCACAACAAAATCAGATTTTAAACAAATTCATCTTCATTCTTCCCACCTGATATCCTACACTTATTATACAGGAAATTTGCTGGAGCAAGAATGGATTGCTGCCGTCGCATGCACCTGTTGACAAATGAAAGGAGGAGCCACTTCTTCTGCAGACACATTTGTATTTCTCTCATCTTAGAGTGAAAGTAATGCTATCAATTGTAGAAATCTTTAATCCTTTAAAGTCTAAAGCAGATTACATAACCTTTGCCACAATTTTTCTAGATCCCAGACAAAACATCACAACATAACCAGTGTACAACATGGCTTTGAAGAAGGTGAAATGGGCCCTAGTGTCAAGTGGACACAAGAGAATATGTTTGTGTAAAGAAAATACATCTTTTAAAAAGGAGCATTACTAGTGGTCTTTGAAAACAGCAAGTCATTTGATATTTGTGGTCAAGGCTGATGTCTTCCTGGTGGAGGCGTTATCTTTCACTCACACAGACAATGTTTGTCACCACAGGGTGCTGGTTTATTCCATCAATGTTTATTTTCTTCACTTCATAGGAGGCTGATATTATTTAGTCAGAAGCAAGTAGGTTCGTTCTCACAGTTTCTTTTTATACTTTGCTACAAAGCCTCGTGCCTTTCATGTGCTCAGACCGCACTGTGCTGTCTTTTCCTGTGAAGAGATGTGTACCTCCCATACTCCTCCCTCCCCCTGACTGTCAAACTTACTCACAGGACGAGTCAAATGGTCTGCCATCACTGTCCTTTGTGGCTCCTCCTCACCAAACATCAAACATGTCCTTGTTCCTATTTGATAAAAATCAGAGGCAGACAAAATAAGAAAGGCAGAGATTTTTTCTGAGAGAGAGAGGCAGAAAAAACACAAGAAAGAAAATGCAAACTGAACATGAATATAGGAACTTTATCGTACAATATGTGTCCTTCTGCAGGTGGCAGCAGATTAATATGATAAATCACCAGTCAGAGCTGCAGTTCCAGTTTCTTCCTGCTGGCAGCATAAATAACATGAGCTTCCACTTCTGTCTCTGATGCAGGCCTGCTGCTTCTTATGGTTTTTGAATATGAAGTCAGTGCTGCTTCCTTCAGGTCATCAGTCCAGATGATCAAAATTAAAGTGTTTACAGTCACACAGCTTAAACAGCTGAGTTGGAGAGGAGAAATAAAATCTGATAATTGACCCAAAGTGCTTCCAAGACAGTAAGCCCACATTTATTTCTGACTCAGATATATTCTTGCAACCACATTTACACTGATCAGTTGTGTAATAAAGAAATCGAGACACATTAGCCGTGTTTCCATCAATGTTTTGTTATTGCGCATTTTGAAGCATTGCATTAGAAAAGGTTGATGGAAACGGCAACATTTGTAAAAAAACAAAACAAAAAAAAAAACGTTAATTTCGCAAAAAGGTGAGGTGGTTTTTGCCTTTGTCGAAAAAGAGTAAACGTGCTAAATGGGAGATAGAAACACTTGTTTCCAAATAAGCTCTGACGCAGTGAACTTGTAACTCACCACTGATCAGAGTTCTGCATGCCTGCCGAGAATTTCATGCACCTCGCGGCTGGTAACGCTCATTTGTGCTGAGAAATGAGGTGGACGCAGATCTTGTCTGGTAGCCTTCATCATCTGTTCTGCCGAATTATGCATTCACCTCTTAAAGGTAACTTTTCATACTTTGCTCTTTATGATCCCTAACATTGAAATTGTGACCATGTTAGCATGCTGTTACCTGGCTGTGTTTAAGTAGCCTACAGCATCACAGAGCCACTAGCAGGGTGGTAGACTCTTTGTCTTGTTTAACATCTGTATTCTCCTTTATGCTGCAGTTTGTGCTCTCAATTATGAGAATATTAGTGTTGGGATCTGGTAGGAGCCGGTTTGGTTATTAGAACAATAGCAAAGATATTCAGAAATATTAATAAGGTTTTTAATATTACTCAAATATTAATAAAGATGAATACATATGGGGCACCACCCTGAAATCAAGGATCAATAACCAAACTTGAAAAGAGTCTCAGAGAGTGTTTTTTCCCACCTTTGAATGCCAATATTTACAACAATCAGCAAGTATGTGAATGTAGGTGTGTGTGTGGGGGGGGATTGCACATGTGGCGTAAAATGGCGGGCACAGGTGGAGTTACGGCTACATGCTGTGTTTTCCAGATGTTGAGTGAGGATGTGAATAAAGCATGTAAATGAATGTGTGTGTAGGCCAGTACAGAAAGAGAAAAAGATAAAAAAGTGCACAAAGCAGAGTATTTTAGATCCTGGTTCATAGTTACTGACTCTGCACACAGTTCCAGGAAGTAACACAGCTAAAAACACACAAATCCTAAATACTGTGTAAAAAACAATTACTGCCACTTTGTCACACAGAAACCGGTGACAAACTTTAATTCGGCAGTCGTGTTACTACACAGAAATCACCACAATAGAGCTTCAGGTTACAAAGACACAGTTAGAAACCTATCTCTGCCAAGACACACTTGAAATTGCTCTTGTAGTGATATTATGCGTCAGTCCATTCAGGTAATCCGGTCGAGTCATTTTCTGCTTGGATTCTGATGATAGCACTGATTCTCTTTAGTAATTGAGACAAACAGTTTGTGTAAAGTGATAAGTAGTGATTTAACAGGCTTTTAATATTTGTGTTGAGGCTTTTTTCTTTACTCATTGGGACTGTTTTTTTTTTCTCCCTACTTATTTTTCAAAAAAGCAGCTACGTTAATTGTGTCATAAGCAATTCTCTTCCTTCCAAACAAGTGATGTGTACTTCCCTCACTCCTTCCTCCTCAGACCATCTCAGTCTTTCTGCAAGTGACAGCCATCAGTGTCCTTTCTGACTCCTCGTCCGTCACACATGCGCTTGGTTTCCTCAAAACACAACAGCAATTTATTTTGAAAAAGCATCAGTTCCACTCTGAGCTGCAGTTCCAGTTGCTTTCTGAGTCTATCTGGTGGCAGCATACACGACATTTGTCTCCACTTCTCTCTCAGATGCAGGCCTGCGGTTTCTTTTTGCTTTTGGCTGGAAGCTTAGAGCTGCGTAGTTCAGGTCATCTGAGTCCAGATTCTGTAAATCAGAACATTTAGAGTCACATACTGTATCACACACACTGCTGAGTTGCCAAAAATCCATATAATTGGTGGATTTGTGTGATCATTTAAACTAAGATTAGTGTTAAACATAGTATAGCTTATCTTATTGTGTAATTTAAGTGGTAAAATGTGATTTTTAATAGAACCCCTGCTGTTTTTCTCAATTTAAGCTGAACAAAAACTGTTTTAAACTGATCGTTCAAACAATTGAATGATGTGCTCCACCTTGCAGTAGTTACATTTGAATTATAAAATAACAATTTTGCAACTGTTTTTTGTTCGTCACTGTACTACAAACAACTACATGCAACTTTATAACCTTATAAGTGTTCACCTTGTTTCCTTCTGGCTGCGGTTCTTCATTCACAGCTAAATGGTAGATAACAAACTTTAATTATTATTGAACATATACATTACTTTGGACTTGTGCATCATGTTAACATCATTTACAAGAAGATGTGCAACAAATTATCTCTGTATAATCTACTGTACCTGTAAGTTTCCTGATTTTAACAGCCAGAACAATGACGACCATAGTGAGGAAAACAGCCAGACCAGCCAGGATCACACTCATTAGGTTTGTAATTCCATCAGGCTACAAGAACAATTCTAGAATTAGATTCCCTTTTCTAATCTGGTTTTAGACATGGTTGAGATTGATGAAATTAATGACTCTAAAATATTTGCACAATGAAAGAAATCTTGAGAGAGGAAAACCTTACTTTCATTCTTAAAAGCCACTTCTTCACCAGATTCACCATTACCTTTAAAAAAAGGTTAAATCATGTGACATGTATTGGGTTTTTTTGTTTGTCTTTATGCTGTCAACTACTGCAGCATTACATGTGAGATAAACTATAAATATGATGAGAAAATGAGTTCTCTGAAAGAGATAAGACTTGAACACAATCTTACCGTTAACACTTAAAAGAGTTGTACTGGCAATGACTGTATGTTTATTCACGTAAAATCCACAGAAATACAGTCCAGAGTCAGATAAATCCACTTTTTTGATTTTAAGAAAGACAGTAGAAATGTTGGAGCTCATTTCAAATCTTCCATTTTTAAATCCATGACAGAATGAAGACTGGTACATGGAGGAGATACAGCTGGGCTTGGTTCTGTTGATCAGTTTGAACCACTCTGTTGTAGTTGGGTCTCTGGAAATGTTGGAGCACAGCAGTGTGACTTCCTCACCAGACTGGACCTCCACAGTCTGAGACTCAGAAACTGAGACAGAGATCCAGCCTGAAACAAACAGCAGAGACAAGAAGACTTTCTTGTTGTAACCTAACAGTAAAAAAAAATATCTTAATAAATGTCAGCAAGTTAGTAATTTGAAGTTGAGAGTAATTGAATGGCAATACTTACTGAGGCTGCAGAGAATGAAAGCTGTCATCAAGGTAAAGTTCATCATTGCGCGTATGACTGAAGTTCTGCAATGTCCGTAAAATAAAGTGTTCCCCATGAAGTGTGCTCTCAATGCAAAGAGGCGGGCTGTTTTGTTGCTTATCATGTTGCTCAAACTGACCACATAAATGCTTTCAGGAGTGTTGAAGCAAACATCAAACCTCATAGAATACAAGTCTAGGTTATATTTCAGAAGTTGTTCGTTCATAATAATCTTCACACCAAAATACATACAATACAATGAACAAAAATATAGGGATGATGAAAAGGATTCACATAACTTGTAGGTAGCTGAAAGGTGTAGAGTCACAACAAGACACAACAAGATGCTCAATTTGAGATAAAAGTTAAGATATTAATGCCTGACAGTAAATAGATGGGAATGTCTGATGTAGGCAAGCCAGGACGAGACCATTGGAAAAACCATTGGAAGCATAGTCCACCTGTGGTCCTGAAACTGCCACACATTGTGCTGTGCCATTTAGATTTTACATTTATTCATTTAGCTGACGCTTTTACCCAAAGCGACTTACAATTGCTATACATGTCAGAGGTCGCACGCCTCTGGAGCAACGAAGGGTTAAGTGTCTTGCTCAGGGACACAGAGGTAGATGGGTCACAGTGGGGAATTGAACCCGGGTCTCTCACACCAAAGGCATGCGTCCTATCCATTGCACCATCACCAAAAAACTCAAAAACAATCAGTAAACTCATTGAGCCTAGAGTGTGGCTGGTTAAGAACCCAAGCCGCCAGGGTACCCCGTGACCCCCACAGAGCACAAAGGACCCGAGACCACATGCAACAGGGACAGCCGTGCCCCTGCCCCAAGGGTGAATGGCAGAGAGTCACACCAGGTAGCCCCACGTCCATGAAGCCCCTGTGGCCAGGAAGCAGGAGGTGTGAGGAATTAATTGCAACATATTCATATGCTTTGTATTTGCTTTGTTTGTCAATCCACTTTTTAGTCCAACAAATAATACGTTGCCTGGCTTCAATCACCTGCCATTGCCATAATTCTAAAAGTTTGCATTTATCACATGGTCCATTGCTGTTCCTTACTAAACCCTCATTCATGCTAAGGGAAATATGCTGATTGCCAGAGAGGTGCCGTCAATTTTAAGTTAATTTGAGATTTATAGATCACAGGTGTGTAAGTTACAAATGGGCTTCTTAGAACCTGCATAAATAAGGTCTTTCATGCTCAGTATCTTTTATGAATCAAACGTAAGCACACCGTCTGAAATGATCTGAAGAAGTAAGTTTAAATCTGAGAACAGTTCTATAAACTGAGGCCCAGGCCTTTATCCGAAACAGTCATTTAGAGACATGCCTTTATTCCTTATTAATTTGATCACATTCTAATAATACTGATGTACTGGAATATTTTAATTTGCTGTTCATGTTGTTTGTTGGTCCCTCATAGTTTGTTGCAATGCATGTTCAAAATTTCCTCAACTAGTGCAGTGCCGTTTCAGGGTGTTAACATTCAGAATGGGTGCCGGTTTGGGCTGTGACGTTTGTATGTGTGTGATTATGTTTGTTTTGTTTGTCATTGTCTGTGGGTTACATGCTGGGTTAGGGTGTTTTTGTCTGTTTTCTGTTTTCTCCCTGTTAATCCTCTGGCAGTTGGTTGGGGCGAGTGCCTATCTTCCCCCCACACATCTGGCTCTGATTTCATCACCACACCTGGGGCCTGTACCACATAGCAAGTTCAGGGTATCTTTTCATTATCTGGCTTCACTAACCCTAACAATCGCATTCAGGATAAGCGGTCACATTTAGCTGGTTATCATCTTGGTAAGTCAACCCTGCGTTTCCCAATCTAGCCATGAGCGTGTTGACATAAAAAAGGCGGTGTTGGCAGCAGAGTGTTATATTTTACCAACCAAGAGCAATATAGAGAAACAGTCTAAGTAACATAGCTGCAGCTTACTCATGCGGGAAGAAGAGGCGGAGCCTATAATATGAATGTATTGATTTAACATGTTCATGGCTTGTATGACAACTTTAGCCTTATTGTTTTAGCTCAGCTGTGTGTCGACATTTCCACATTAAAAGCCTCAGAGGTTCTTCCAACTCACTTTTAAGAAGTTCTCACCCCTTCAAAAATCTGATTAAAGTATTTAACACACTCAAAAGTGCTCCAAATATTGTTAATTAACTATATAAAGCAACAAAATCAAAAATCGACTCATGCCAGAAACAATGCTCAAATAGTGGTCGAAAGACTGAATCTCAATATTTAGACTCTGTATTACAAGGTTGCTACTAACCAAAATTAAACCTTTACACTAAACTTAATTTCAAAATACCTGCCAAATAATACATAAAAATATAAAACACATTTCAAAGTGGTAAGCAGGCTCACTGTCACAAAAAACAAGTACAGTAGTAGCCTACTTCAATCAGTTAGATTTTATTGCTATACAAATGTTCCTCCACATCACCACAGGAAACATAAAAGCAGCCTATAAAACAGTCTGTGGGATCTCCAAAAGATGGTGATGTCATTTGAACTGATTGATGCCAAGAGAGCTGATTGGTCGGTAGGCAGTGTTTTTATAGTGTAGATCTCTTATCTGGAACACAACCTGCTCCAGAGCAGTGGCCTGTACTACGAAGCAGGGTAACTGGATTATCCAGGTAACCTCAGGAGTAACTTCGTGACGTCGGGTGTAACTTCCCGGTTAACCTGTACTACGAAAGGTGGAGAGTATGTTACCCGGGCTCTGTTGCCATGGCAATTTACGCTGCATATCTAAATTGCTCCGAGCAGGTTTTGTTCGTGGCTAACTCGAGGATACCCTGCAAGCGGACTACACACCACATCTGTACTCAGTGTTAATGATGAGAAGTAGGATATTAATACACACCTAAAATACCACACATAAAATATGTTTAGATTTCATCCTGATTTGCTCCACTGCTAAATCCGATTGCAAAGTTTAATATAACTTTCCAGTGCCTGCATAGTACATGGCACACGTGTGTGTGATGTTGCAGCCTTGAAAAGCAAAGTTTCTCTCAAATGTGTGACTATAATGTCAGAGAATATTCAAGTTTTTTAGTTGTAGGCTAGATTAAAGTAAATTTTCTCTCGGATTATTAGGACTACCCCTCCGTTGGCTCCTTTTTTTCTATTTGGCCTACAATGGACCTCATGTGCAGTTGTACCTTTACATCATATTACACATAAAAGAAGAGCCCATAAAATACATAATAGAGATTTGAACTATAATAAGAACACTGGGAAGATAATTAGGCTACAAATTTAGTCCAACAAGCCTACCTGGCGTTGTCGTCTGCCACGATATTAGATTCAGCCGTTAGTCTTTACATTCATAATTTCCTGACACTACCAACATGCATTCCTCTGGAGAAATACGGAACACGCGGCGTTGCGAAAAAACTCTGCCTTCATGGCCGAACACACCCCTTTTATGTGAACGTGCACCACCACCAATTAAGTTAACACGGACTCAACTAACCAACATCTTATGCACCGTCGTAGTGCCGTTTAACTCCAGTGTAGGCGGTCAGAGTTTGTCAACCCTGAGTTTGCCTGATAACCCCGAGTTAACTCTGAGTAGGTTGAACTCCCTTTATAGTACAGGCCACAGGTTAGCTGTTCAGCATAAGTTACCATGGCAATCTATCTACCCTGGTAAAAAGTGAACTGCCGTTATGGTACTGAAAATGCAGGGTTAACCCCGAAGTTACCTGGATAAGCTCAGATCCTGTTATATTATCACATTAGTGAATTACGAAGTTCACACTTAATTTGTTTGCCTGTATTTACTTACCCATATTATTGGTAGGAAGGAATGATAGTAAAGTCAGTTGCAAGGGGTAACACAGGTGTTATTACACTATTACACAGTGTGTAATTATAAATGTTACTAACAATATGTCCCATTGATCTCAAGAGCTCGCACCTGACCAAAGGGAGTGCAGTGCACAGTATTTTAATTTATTTTTTAATAATTTGATCACAAGTAGTTATTAGACTAGTTATTAGATAATCTACAAAGAAGATTTTGTATCTGTTGAGCTGTACTGCACATTGTAGGTATCTCAGTTTACAGAGGAAGACACTGTTGTCTGGCTCTGCAAGTATGAGGCTGCACAAGGCATTTTTTCTGCAAGCAGGGTGCTGATGTATAACACTGACAGAGTGAAATCAGTGTGATCTGTAAAGAAGGTGCCAGTTTGAGAAGAGATGGATTTACTGCTGATGGGATTCTAACTAACTAACTGCACATCTACATATAACAACAAAACTATCATCACATTGGAAGAGAAATTAGAAAAGCTGTTGTACAGCTTTGGTTTTCTGTGTGGTTTCTTTGCAGAGAGCTGAAGGCCAGTCCTCATCTGGCTTTCGTTTTGGCTGATAGACATAGTGTTTTCACCACAGTGGAAAGTTGCGGGCAGGGAGGGCACAAAACTTGTTGCTTACCAACATGTGCATGCAAACACTTTCAAGACAGAAAGCTACAGCTTTTAATTGTCAGCAATCACTGTGTCAGCACACAATAGACACAAACAATAATAAAGGTCAGCATAGCCAAGCAAATTGTGAAAAATAAAGTATTGTGGAAATGTTTTATCCAAAACTTGAATGTAAATATAAATGTTAAAGATATGAGGCCTCATGACTCTCTGCTTCATATCATATTTTATTTAACAAAGGTTTGACTTTAGATTCCTCATGATCTTCAGGTCAGTTGTGCTCACACCTGTGCTTTATTTGCCCGTTAAACCAGTGACATGTACGTCACTCACTCCTCCCTGCTTGCAAAATCTCCCTATTAGGACATTTAAAGTCATCAGTGTCCTTTGCTGGCTCCTCCTCCATCAAAACATGAAGGTTGTTTGGATATTCATCTTTCAGGGTTCTAGTTAGGTACGTGGGAGCTCAGCTCCCATAAGTGAGGGGGAGGTCTGAGCTCCAATGGAAGCAGTTAAATCATTCATCTGTGGGGTACCCAATTCATTTATCAACAACCATTACTTTGAATCAAAAATTACTTTGTATTTTTCATTGTAGTTAGTATTATTTGCTGTACATTAATAAAACCAAAATAAACATGTTTTCCAAATAGGGCTGTGTAATCTCTCATATCCTGATACAAGTCATTTCATATCTCCAAAACAATGCATATCCCCATATAGAGCAATTTTGTAAATTCAATGTATCATGAGTTAGTGATGGAATTTCCAACAACTCATGACATTTCTCTTCATCATAAAGGTGAGATAAGCAATTCTGGAGAAATCCAATACCCTGACAAATACCATGATACAGAGAGAACAACAACACAGCAAGTAATGTTACTACTTATAGCTAAATTGTGTTAGCAAACTGTCGCTACTTGAGGACGATACTAGAGACCTGCGTGGGACTGTTTTCTTGATCCTGCTCCCACCTGCATGTGTGTTCTACCGCCCATTCCCACAATGTGTGTATCCACTCCTGCCCGCACCCACAAACATTGTGACATGCAGAGTAAAAAAAGGACACAAATGTTTGGACTATGCTAAACGCCCATGTGACAGAAACCAGCGAGGCTGTGCAGTGAGTAAACCTCACTCACGACACCTTAGGAGACATCCTGGCAACTGTCACAAGTGGCCACTGGGTTTAGCTCCCTCATCAGCGTGTTGTGCGACATAATAAAATGAACGATAAATGTTTTTCAATCGTTAATTGATTTATATTGTCATGTCAAGTGAACTATGCTGCATGACTGTCATTATGACAGGATGGCTGCTCTCCACCAAGCAGACACTATGGTGTGCAGTACAATATTGACCAAACTGTAATGCAGAGTGAGACAGCATGACCCCCGAACATGAACTCAGTTAAAAGCAGCTACTACCAACATTATCTTATATTGAATAAAAGGTTGTAGTTTTAGACTAGGTGAGTTATCATGCTGCCAATAAAGGCTGCCACTGCCAACACTGTCTACAAGCCTGGCTAGCTTCGGTTTCTTCTCTGACAAAGAAAAAAACGCTTCACTGGCTATCATGACAGCCAGCACATTTTGGCTGCTATGGAGAATGCTAGCTATGCCGCTGGACCTGACGTTGCTGCCTGTGGGACCACCACAACACACTCAGACACACATTCACCTGCTAGTGTGCAACTGTTACCTGACCTGCTGAAAGTGGGACGACCAAAAACTTGCAGGAGCAGGATGAGGAGGTACAGGTTGCTGCAACAGAACTTGGGGCACAATCAACGGTGATCCTGGAATGAAAAAATTTGTTTGCAAAGGAGGATGGGGTTGGATGCAGTGTGTGTGAGGAAGCTAAGACACCTTTACTCTCTAAGAAAAAGCTTGTCAGGTACGACATCACTGGTAACACAGATGTGGACAATGTTTTTTTTTAACATTGTTGAACTGGATCGGGGTCACTACAATACTGCACTGAGAGAGGGGCTTTCCTGCATGTAATCACACTGACTGCAAAACCAGGAAGATGTTGCGGGTCAAGAGCCTGTTATTTGTTACTAAATGGGCCAATTTGATCCCCTCACTTTCATACAATCTTGGATTAAAAAAAAAGAACTTCAACTTCAGCATCATGGGTACCAGGACCACAGCCTCCAGAAAACAGACCACTTTGTTGTTTTTTCTGCATAAGGGTAAGAGAACAGGGATAACTGTTTACTAGCCTAAGAGTATTGTATTATGTGCTGTATGAAAATTGTCGAACAACTGCTGGTTTACATGATGCATTGTATCATCCATCGGTTCTTGCACTGGTTGCAGTAGACAACTGTATTAGACTTTTGACTGCTGCTTGATTGTTTTGTATAATTAGATTTTTGAAAGATCCTCCAATTAGTAGAGTGCTTCATATGATAATGTGCTACTGTGTGCTGGCGGCGAGCAGTGTGTAAAATAATAACACTTTAATATGAAACCATAAAGGGCGGAATTGCGGTCTCTCCTAGAGCGATGTGTCTTTGTTGGCAAATTTTAGGAAACTGAAACTTAGTAGCAGTGGGCTGCCGTGTATGTGTGAGAGATAGAGAAAGAAAGTGTTGGACCATGTAATGAGCAATCAAGTCTCTGTCTCTCTCTCTAGGCGTATTATTTATATATTTATCTCAGCTGGTAATGTTAGTTATATTAGAGATCCCCACAAAGCTCCGATTATTACTTGAACCCTGGAATCTTTACATTACAATTAAGGAAAAACTATTTAAATTTTACAGAAACTGAAAAGTGTTAATGCTAATAATGGTGCTGATAAAACTCAGTCTAGATAATCACACATCAGTGTATGTCCTAGTTGACTTTCACTAGTTAGAGTGGGTCATCCACTGATCACAGGGTTTGTGGTTTGATCCCCACCTCCTCCTGTCCACATGTCTAAATGTCCTTGAATGAATGAGTGGCAAAAACCTTGTAAAGGGCATTGAATGAAAGAGCAGATGGAGAGGAAGATGGAGTGAGTGATGTGATCCTTGACCAGGTTACCAGCTTATTCAATAGCAAACTTCCTCTCTCCAATCAATAAAGAAAAGATGAAAATATAATAATTATTATTCGTTATTTATAATCCTCTGCTTATAGTGATCGATTTGACCCAGACAGACGTGATCACTATAAGAGGTTTCCACTCTACTACGTAATATCAGTTGATGAGTTGCAGTTCCAGTTGCTTCCTGAGTCTATGTGCTGGCAGCAAAAATAACATGAGTTTCCACTTCTCTCTCTGATGCAGGCCTCCTGCTTTCTGATTGTCTTCGGAAGGAACGTCTCGGGGAGAATCCCTTGGATTTTAACCACCACTGCAGGGCTCTCATGTGCAGCAAGCCAGACGGGATTACCGCTGGACGCTGCCGCCATGAGACCCAACACCCTCTGAAAGTGTTTCACAGTGATGGTGCGGCCTAGCTTCACTCTGGTCACTGAGGACAAAATGGACCCGATGCGTGCAGGCGACAGGTGGCGTGTGACGGTGTAACTGGAGGCTTATATAAGCACGCCGGCACACCGGTCACATTAACTTTTTTCTATTCAGCAGGCACTCTGGCATGTTTGAGACTACGAAAGAAGTACAACCACGAGAGGAAATTTCTTACCTCGAAGGAAGTCTGGCAGAGGAGACGGCTGGTGAGCAGTTCAGGCAGTGTGTTTCCCATGCCCGCGCTACATCACGGCTGGGGACACTCATGCCCTGTGTGTGTCTTGTATGGGGATGCCGCATGCCCAGGCAGCTCTCGAGGGGGCTGCTTGCGGCCATTGCGAGGCCCTGCACCTGAGGGTGCTGAGGTCCCAGTGTGGCTCTTTCTCCTAATACGGCCGGATGCGCTCTCCCAGTGGCTCGGGCCCTGCGGTCGTTGAGGCGGCGCGGCGGTTTCGGTCATGGGGCTCCCAGCGCAACATCTCCGAGGGCATCGGGACTGCAGAGCCTTTTCCCGTTCCTTGTCTGCTGGCTCCGACTCCTCTCTTCCCCGTTCGGGAGCCCGCTTAATTCGGCTTCTCACGCTCGAGGTATGAGTCCGGAGAGGCTCGCACGGTCTGATTCTGATGAGTTAGATGTGCTTAGCGTCATGGAGGATGACTTCCGGGAGCCGGGCCGACATCATCTGTCTGCGCCCAGCTATGATGAACTAAAGGCTCACTAAAGGCAGTAAACTAAATGAGCGTTTTCTGCCATTCTTTCCTGATTTACACAACTCAGCTCTTGTGTAAATCGTGGAATAAACCCTTCTCTGCACGGCTGACTATTTCCCCTCTGCTGGATTACAGCAATGTGACAGAGATTAAGCAGCGAGGCTACGGAGCAATGCCTCGTTTTGAGGAGGCATTAGCGAGCTACCTTTCTCCCACCATAGTGTCATCCTGCAAGCCGCCGGTCTGGGTCCAGGGCGGCGACGGCTGAAGAGAGACGAGCTCAGCCCTCGTCTAGCTCCTACCGCCGGAGCCAGAAGCGAAGTGTCGAAGCGCTGTGGTCCCCCTCAATAAACCTCAGCTCCCCGAGAAGATGGATCTGAGGACCATCATTCAGTCTTGGCGGGTCTTTCGAGTAGGGGGGCCCACTACCACCCCCCGCCTCCTCCCCCTCAAAGCAGTGGTGGCCTATTTGAATCACCAGGACGAGACACTGCGTCGGTCCGCCACACCTCACCCCACCTCGAGTGCCTTGCTTCATAGCAAAGAGCTAATGTGTCCGGTGTGCCGGCGTGCTTATATACGCCTCCAGTTACGCCATCACACGCTACCGTTCTAGCAACGCCAATAGGATTGGAGTAGTTTCATTCATGATTTCAGCCCTGCCACGCCCAGAGGCGTTCCCATAGTGTCGTCACCGACGCAGTTCGAGTTCCCTCGAAGGGGAACCTCAGCGCAGCAGAGTTCAGATTCTGTAAATCAGATGAATTAGGAATGCAGTTACTCTTCAAGTTCATGAGCCTCAACTGTTCAAAGTTCGAAGTTGTCAGCTGAAATTCATTTAATGGGAACATTTGGTAATTGAGGTTAAAGAAGGGAAAAATATCATTAACAGACCTGTCATGTTTAAATGCAACTTTGAAACTATATAGTTCATATAAATTAATTGTAGGTTCACCTTGTTTCTTTCTGGCTGCGGTTCTTCATTCACAGCTAAATGGCATAGGACAAATATTTGACTGGTTAATCAGTAATGACCACATACTTTGGATTTGTGCATCATGTTGATTCATAAATCCAAAGAGGATTTGCAAAAAAATCCTAATCTACTGTACCTGTCTGAAGTTTCCTGATTTTAACAGCTTTAAAAATGACAACTATAGTGAGGAAAACAGCCAGACCAGCCAGGATCTCACTCATTAGGTCTATTGTTCCACCAGGCTCCTCTACAAGAACAATTTTAGAATTAGATTCTGTTTTCTAATTTGGTGATTTTAGAGAAGATATAAATCACTGACTCTATTGTTAAGAGAGGACAAACTTACTTTCAGTCTTAAAAGCCACTTCATCATCAGATTCACCAATAAATTAAATTAAAAACCCAATAAAAGAGGGGGGTAAATCATTTGACACACAATAGTTTCTTGTTTGTCTTACTACAGTGACATTACATGTGAGATAAACTATAAACATGATGAGGAAATTAGATCTCTGAAAGAGGTAAGGCTTGACTACAATCTTACCTTTAACGCTTAAATGTGTTGCACTGGCAATGACTGTATGTTTGTCCATGTAAATTCCACAGAAATACAGTCCAGAGTCAGATAAATCCACGTGTTTGATTTTAAGAAAGACTGTAGAAATGTTGGAGCTCATTTCAAATCTTCCATTTTTAAATCCGTGACAGAATGAAACTTTGCCATCAGACTCGTACATGGAGGAGATACAGCTGGGCTTGGTTCTGTTGATCAGTCTGAACCAGTCTGTCTGAGTTGGAGTTCTGGAAATGTTGGAGAGTCACAGTCTGAGACTCAGAAACTGAGACAGAGATCCAGCCTGAAACAAACAGCAGAGACAACAAGAGATTTATCCTTGAGTGGATAATGCAACAGTTACTGTAATGAGACAACAACAACTAATTTATTCCTATTTACAAGTTTAAATTCTGATGATTACTGGTTACATTATTTGGTGCTGAGAATAACCAAGTGTCAGTACTTACTGAGGCTGCAGAGGTAAGGTAAAGGTAAAGCTCCTCATAGTGCGTTTAATGGTGTCACTGCAAGATAAGTCTGTACTACTGAGCTCCTATAAAGGAGATTAGAGAGGCGGGGCGTCTTTTGTTTTTCATCTTTCCACTCACACTGACCTATTAATGCAATGTAATGCCATTGCATATATATTAAGCTTTGAGATAATTTCTGACAACATAAACTCTGAATTATGACTTCACATGAAAATTCAGTGCTAGGAGACTCTACAGTACCATGTTATATCTGTGTCAGATGGAGTTTGAGACAGAAGTTGCCACAAAGAATTGCAGAAGCATAAAAAACAACTCCTTTGTGACTCCTGCCGTTTTACACAACCATTACTGAAAGCATCCTCCCCTAATCCATAACAGTCTGGTACAACAAAAAAAACAAAGTCAGGGACCTGTGGCGTTTTAATACTTGATGCTGTGTTTATGTTCATTCTAAAGGTGTTCAGTAGGACTGATATCATGTATTCTATGATCATCTAACAACGACAGGGTTGATTATTAAAAAGTTAATTCACTCAGAATTATTGCTGATGTTGAAATCTGTCCTTGACACCCACCGGTATGCCTTTTCAAAGTTCTGTACAAAGTCTGTTCCTTTTCATTTACATGAAAATCACTTGTAGAAACCTGAGTTGTGTTTAAATATACATGTTTGTCTAATAAGACATTAAGACAGAAAGGGAGACACATGTTTTCTATCCCTCAAGTCACTGGATATAAATTTATAATTAATGGCAGCTGAGCCTTTATCAGACTCTTAAGTGGCTGCATGTCCAACCTGTTGCATTGAGTGAGCATTTGTCCACATGATGCACCCTCTCTTGCAGCAGACAGAGGCAACCTGTTCTCACTCCCTGACTCGTCAAGTTCAACGCAGTGGGGGAAGCCCCGTCAGTTTTGACGGTAAAGGCGGGTATATGATATCTAACAGAAAAGAGGTGGTTGGGGTGGATGGAGGGCCAGAACCTGCACTTTGAATCAGGAGACCGGGGTTCGTGTCCAAGTAGTTTTTGTATAGCATGCTGTTTCGAAATGGCAATGTTTTGAAACGCTAGCATTTTATTTTGAAAGTTTAGAATCAGAATCAGAATCAGAATCAGAAGCTTTATTGCCAAGTAGTGTTTTACAAATACGAGGAATTTGCTGTGGTGATAAGGTGCTACACACAGAAGAACATACATCATATGTCATACAGACATAAATAAATGTAGAAATATATAAATATGGAATAGAAGAACAATGTTACAGATATATACACATGTGCAACATGTACACTCACCTAAAGGATTATTAGGAACACCATACTAATACTGTGTTTGACCCCCTTTCGCCTTCAGAACTGCCTTAATTCTACATGGCATTGATTCAACAAGGTGCTGAAAGCATTCTTTAGAAATGTTGGCCCATATTGATAGGATAGCATCTTGCAGTTGATGGAGATTTGTGGGATGCACATCCAGGGCACGAAGCTCCCGTTCCACCACATCCCAAAGATGCTCTATTGGGTTGAGATCTGGTGACTGTGGGGGCTATTTTAGTACAGTGAACTCATTGTCATGTTCAAGAAACCAATTTGAAATGATTGGAGCTTTGTGACATGGTGCATTATCCTGCTGGAAGTAGCCATCAGAGGATGGGTACATGGTGGCCATAAAGGGATGGACATGGTCAGAAACAATGCTCAGGTAGGCCGTGGCATTTAAACGATGCCCAATTGGCACTAAGGGGCCTAAAGTGTGCCAAGAAAACATCCCCCACACCATTACACCACCACCAGCAGCCTGCACAGTGGTAACAAGGCATGATGGATCCATGTTCTCATTCTGTTTACGCCAAATTCTGACTTTACCATCTGAATGTCTCAACAGAAATCGAGACTCATCAGACCAGGCAACATTTTTCCAGTCTTCAACTGTCCAATTTT
>NW_025738638.1:0-9158 GCF_021292245.1 Micropterus dolomieu
GTTGAAGATACTGAACCCCAAATGAGTCCAGATTGGGGTGTGTGTGTGTGTGTGTGTGTGTGTGTGTGTGTGTGTGTGTGTGTGTGTGTGTGTGTGTGTGTGTGTGTGTGTGTGTGTGTGTGTTTCTTTTTTTATACCTTAACTTCATTTGTGAATGTTCATTCAAGGCCAGGAGATGATCTCTGTTCCCCAAAACATACAAAGTAGTACTTCTCATTGTCAAAGACAATGGTTTGTTGTAACTCAATTATTTGCTCAATCCTCCACAAAACAATTTCCATTGCACACTTGAGTATAGTTCTAATTTCAGTCTGGGCACCTGTTTTTCTTGCTTGTTGCTTTTTACTGCTTTATCTAACCCTCTAATTGTCTTTTGTCTGTCTCACTTTCTTTCTGTCCAGTCCTTCCTGTCCTTGGTCAACCTGCTCTCCTCTTCCCAGTCAGTGTGGGAGTTGCTGGGCCGACAGCCTCTAGCCAACAAGAGTGAATACACCCTGAGAGAAATGCCCACCTCCATTGCTGTGAGTGTTGTTCATACTGTGGAGTCCAGACTTCATGCAATGCCTCTTTCAGCCATTTGAGGGCATGTTTGCACTTTTTATTTTGCCTTTAACCACCACCCACGCATTTGTTTTATCTCAAAAGTCCTCCTCCTGAACCCCCAATACACTGAAGCTCATGTACATTTTTTTACCTTAAACATCACAACAATCCACACATTATATTTGCACCACAACTGCTATTGTATTCTTTTTCATAGCCTCTCATTTCACTCCACAGGATTTGATTGACAGGCTGATTGCTGTGAATTCAGATGCGAAGATTAATTCCCTGTTTCACTATGAACAGTCTCACACATTCGGACTGAGGTGAGATTGATATTTTTTCAATATTACTTTACATCAGTGGGGAAGCACAAGGTATCGGATTAGCACCTGGTGGCTGCGCACACACACGCGCACACACGCACACTTAATCCTGTGGCAATAGCAGACTGACATGGTTCTTTTTACCTTGATTACCCAGCATTGAAAGGCTGATGAAAGGATTTCTCTGGATAAGAGGGGTGTGTGTGTGTGTGTGTGTGTGTGTCTGTGCGCATGTGCGCGTATTTCTATATTTATGAAGAACTAACAACATAAGAAGTGAGAAGGGTAGTTAAGGGGGTGAAGATGTTCCTCTAAAATGAAAAGCTATTCTGTAATACTGTATTGTAAAAAAATAAATAAAAAGGATTTCATAATATCTTGTTGAGGAAAGTTTCATATTGTTGCTTAAAGGTTAGGTTAGCTTTTTTGTTACAGTTAATGTGCTGCAGTGAAAAAATGGCTGAACATGTGTTTAGGGAGATATGAAGCAATCTGTGCAAGAGGGTTTGTTTTTACATACAGGTACATGCGTGTCTTGGTTGTGGTTTGGTGGCTGCTGTGCATTCCTTTGCCTTTCTAAAGGCTTTTTGAATCACAATAGCTTTGAGTTGTTTGGAGCCTTGCTGACGCACTCACTCTGTCTGTCAGTCAGCCTACTCCTATTAACATCCAGAAGCCAAGTGAAAGGAACAAGATGCTCTATTCCTTTGCCACCCAGAGTGATGGATTAACTGACAAACTCACACTCTGTGCATCCCTGTGGATTGCTAAATGTAGCATATAACTATCAGTAAGTCAACTCATACCATGTTAATTTTGAGGTATTTGTATAATCATGTTAAACCAACAACTTCTGAGTAAATGTTTTATTTTTGGCCATAAATTCAGTTCTATGTTCAAGGTTCCATACAGCTTGATTTCAGTTCAGTCTCCAACAGTTAAACCCCCAAAACAAGTAAACACTACTTTTTACCAAAGCATCATCCACAATACAGTGGAACTTGTTTTAATTTAGATTTTATATAGCTTGAAAGGATATGGCAGCATGGTACTCTCTTGGCCATTAGCCTTATAGTGACACAGATGGAGTCCCCAACAACCATTTACAAAATCAGTGTTGTAGACTCATCCAGGCCATGGTCGCATATACTGTATATTCAATTACACAAAATTATTATTTAATCAATCAAGCATTTTTTTTTTTTTTAAATCTTTGAAATTAGACTGTGACAGTTATGTTCCTCCTTTTAATTTCATACAAGACAAGGAGAGGAAAAAAATTACCTTCAATGATTGAGTGATTAGAGAAAATTAAAATCAAACTTTGAAGAAATTCAAATTATGAGTAAACAAATAAATGTACTTCATCTATCAATTTCGATCTTGAGGGCTAAATAAATCAAATTATTGGCCAAATTTTGTGCAGAACTGAAATACTGTATGTGTCAGTTGAAATGATATAAACAGTGGCTTACCACATAGCTTATTGTATTGTAACTAAATTTGCATCTGAATCCTGATGTGACATGATTTGCTGTGCTGCTGACTAGTGTTTACTGTAGGTCAGTTTCCTTGCTAGAGGAACTTGTTGTTGTTGTTGTTGTTGTTATTATTATAATAATATATAAATTAATATAAAGGGAAACACAAATTTCAGGTGGCAGGTGATGATTCAAAGTGTAATTATGGAAAATAATGCAGTGCAGCTCTCAGGCATTTTGTGTTGCTCCTATAGATCAACTTTTACAAGGTTTATTAAATGTGCATTAATGTGTATTAAAATATCATTCCTGCTGATTCAGCACACGTGTATGATTTAGTCTTCCCTCCTCTTTGTGTCTTTGTTTGGGGAAATGGGCAGAAATCTCACCACAAATCCACACAAATGTTCACTTCAGCACCTCAGATAAAGTGCAGCTCATGGTCCTAAACAGAGCAAGTTTGCGCCTCAGATTTTAGATGTTTATTTTGCTAATTTTTTCAGTTATTTACTGTGGCTCACAGCACAAGACACCAGTGTCACATCAGCTGGAGTTACTCACCCCCAAGTCGACATGATCAGTTATTTGTTTTTCACTGCGTGAGTACATTGATGTGTAGCGTGAGAGCTTGTGAAAAGTGTCAATTGTCCCACGCTCAATGCCTGAGAGTTGGCAGCTCTGGTGCTAACATTACTTAAAGGTTAAGTGAGCTAAAGCTTTACTTGCTAGTCTGCCTACTGTAAGCTGCTCATCTTCGCCTGTCAGACATATATGGTACCTATTAACACTTTTTTTTGGTTCTATGATTGTATTTTTCTGTGTTTTTTGGCTTTTCTGACTGGCTGCAGTGTTCGCTTACAGCGACTGGCTTTACATTAGCGGTTCCTGCACATCTGAATGGAGAGCCTAAGTCCCTCCCCTTCTGGTGGACCACCATGGGACCTTACTTTGAAAATATGTACGGTAGTCAATGGCAAGAGACCACAAATTTTTTTGATCCCGTTTGAATTGTGGTCTGAATTACACACATGATGATGGTCAATTTAAAATATACATTTAAAAGTTAAGAAAGTCAAGGTTTGATATAAAACTGTTGAGGCATAAGACTGTGAAAATACATAATTACAAAGACCACAAACCCAAAGGTCGGGTATGTGACGTAACTTTTTCTCTCAATGACTGAAGCTTACGTTAATGAAGCTAACGTCAAAGAACTTACATGAGAGGATGATGTGAGAGTTGTTGGATTAAACACATCAGGTGAGATCTATTTCTGCATGGAACTTCGCTAAGTTATCTTGCTAGCAGCAAGCAAGCAGTAAACGTTAGCTAGCATTACCGCGCTGTTAACATGTTGGTGACTTATATATAAGATGAGAGAACTATAAATTTCTTGACAGACAAAATTAGCTTTTAAATTGACAAGCATCATGTGTAATTCAGGGCACAGTTCAAACAGGATCAAAAAATAAGTTGTCTCTCGCCATTGACTACCATACATATTTTTGTCTATAGAGAAGGGAATAGATTCTGTGCTTCGATAGTACAAAACATTAAAAGGCCCTTATTAAAAACATGTCCAATGACCCCACACTTGTCTTCCTCATGGTCAAACAATCACACAGGAGATACATCAGTCTTTTTTTTTTTTTACTGTGACGAAGCAGTGTACCTCACATTTTTAGGGTAAATCTATCCCCTCATGGTATGTATTAATGATGCATCAGGAGTACCTGCTTGTTTAATCACTGTCAGATCAAAGTAGTTCTTCCTCCACTGTGAGTCATTATTTTTCTGTTTGTTTTTTTACCCTGGATCATTTGTGTTAAACAGAATTACAGGTAGCATTAAAAAGTTTAATAAACCGCTGATGCTCTTACGAGACATTTGATACTACAGACTTTGCACATCTTATCCACTGAGGGAAAAAAAATAATTATGCTGACCACCGGGCAACCAAACACCTTTCTGATTAAGAGACTTCTTTATGTATATATCACTGATAAATACATGGCATAAAAAATTTCAGGTAGCACCTGTCTGATTATCCTCACCAGAGCGCATGTATTCATGAGGTTTAAAACTTGTGTTTGAATGTGAATCTCACTGTGGAAAAACCTTCACTTTGGCTCTTTGTAAACTTCTAGATCAGAAACAGAAACTTGGCTGGCACCTTAGGTCAAACGCAGACAGCCACACATGCTACAAGCTTGTGTGATTATATGACCACAGTAGACAGGGGAGTGAGGGGATTTTAATTTGCACAGGCGTCGATCTATCACGATAGGCGCATAATGAATAATAGATAACAGCTTCAGGTTATTCTTCTATTCAAATGCGTTTTGTTTGCCTGAATGTCTGTTTATATTAAAATGCAACATATAAAAAGTTAAACTACAAAATATAGTGAGCAAAGCTTATGGTTTAGAAAGATGATTTTATTGTGAGAAATATGCTTGTTGGTCTATTTTAATCTATTGAGGCTTCTCCATTTTTAATAGCTGCATATTTGTTCCCTGCTGCTCAGTCTTGTACTGTAGATGCTTATATTCTGCTTGTTGAAGTCGGGCGTTATTCTATATTATTCATGTAATAAACAGATCTCTAACTACTTTCCTACCTTGTCTGTTGCGCTCAGCTCCAAGACCACTGGTTTTTTACTAAAATAAATCTTTAAAAACGGGTCACAAATGTATTGGAGCTGGCTGAGAAAATTCCCTTGAAGAGCTGGGCACTACAGATTTTAGCAAACACTACAGGACCCTTATGGATTTGTTGGGTCCTATTTTCAGCTGTGGATTTATGTACACAATTTTATGCACTGAGTATTTATGGCAACATGACGGCGTATCTGGCATTGACTCAAAATAAACTACAGGCCCCTTGAATGATTGAATATGTTACCCATATAGTTCATAGATGTGTTTTTAATAGTTTAGCAGTAACAGTGAAGCTCAATGGCACAGAGGAATAAAACATATCAATGCACAGACAATACTCGTTAGTAGGATCAATTCGTTGTTGTTTTTTTTCAATAATCCTATCCTTTTAAACAGCCATCAGAATCAGTGAAGCAGTTTGAAACCAGCCCTGGACTACACTGCAGCAGTACGTCACAACTGCTGTTTTTTTTTAGGCTCTTGAACTTTTCTAACGCAGGTTTAATCACCAGCACCACCGTCAAGCAAACATGCGCTGAGTATTCCTGAAGTGCCTCCCGCTTGAAAAAAGAAGCAACATTTTCCACCCCTCTTGATCTTCACAAGCTAATGAGTGCTAAAATCCCTCAACCCTTTTCCCTTGTTGCTAAAAGCCTCTTTGTTGTCATGGCAACCATCTCGCTTCTCCCCCCTGTTTTTCCCCTGTCTGAATTGTTTGGATGCCTTTATTCTACTCTCTCTGCCATCGATGGCTCTGAACACCTCAAGTGTGTGTGTGTTGGTGCAGAACCTCACACATGATTTGATTTAGATTCTTTTTTTTTAATGCCAGAAGTAAAATCTCCACTGTGCACTACAGACATTATTAGTAATGAAGGGCATGCGCGTAACAAATCTTGTTAACACTGACCGCAGATGCACTAAGGTGGAGAAAGAAGCTGTCACAGTCTTTATTGTAGCTGTAGTTGTAGAGACGATCAAGATTATGTTTGTATTTCAGGAAGTTCTCTGGTCAAGGTGAAGTCTTAACATGTGAAAACTAAAAAGGTACAGTACAGCTTAGACATGAATGTTAGTAATAGAACTAAGACAAAGACTCACGGACTTCAAGGTGCATTCCCGGTGAGTCCGTGAGGGCTTAGGGCTGACCCACTGTCAAATTGTCAAGAGGTCTCTGTTGCAGACTTTTTGAGCCCTTTATGCACATTTTCCATAAGCCTGCATCTCTGCAGAACTTTCCTCAGGGAACTACCCACAATTTATAGCGTTTTGACATTAAACACAGGGTTACCATGGGATGTTTTGAAAAAAACGTGTAAACTGATTATTTGAAAATTACCTCTTGTCTACAAGTAATTTTCAAATAATCTACTTGGCCAGAGTCTGAAATACGTTCACATTAGACAGTTGGGTCCCTCAGTGACTCTGCCATGAAGAAAGTAAGAACCGTAAAATAAAAAGTCCCAAACCCACAATTGTTTTGGTGTAGTCAAGGTAATGTAACATGATATGTGCAGCGCTATCCCATTATACCATTTCTGGTGCTTAGAGCCTTGGGAATGGGCCTAAATCTTTGCTCCAGGTCTGAAAAGTGAATCGAATGTGGAAGGGCCTTAAACCTGCATTCTTTCTAATGGCCAGCAGAGGGCGACTCCACTGGCTGCAAATAGAAGTCTGATTATACTGAAGTCTATGAGAAAATTACCTTTACTAATAAGTTTATGCTCTCAATCGTTAGTTTCAAGTCGTCTTCAAAATGGCATGATGTTCATTTTGTAAATGATGGTCCCATTTAGAGAAAAATATACTATAAAGCAGGGTGTTCTTTAAGGCAGAGGTTTGTGAGGCGGGTCCTCCCCAGGGGGGCCCTGCACTCTTTCAGGGGAGGCTCAGTGAATGGAAGTGAAAAAGTATTACATTAGCTATCAAACGGCGATCACTAAGTATAGCCTATGTTTTGAAAGAGCTCAGAAATACAATAGTTTTGATACTTTATCAGTCAGACACTACTAATTGCCTTAGGACAGACCTTATTTTTATGTATTTGGTGACATCTGAATTTATTTGTTTTGTGAAGTGACTATCTCTTCTGGGGGGGGTGCTGTTTGTCCTGCCCCCGTTGCTGAAAAAAATCCTAGAGGAAACATTGGAAGTTATGTCAAACAGCAATATTAGGCTTTCTTGGCTCAACTGTTGAGTGTCTAAGGGATCAAATATAACATTATCATGATCCCATAACTGATAGACGAAGCAAGCAAACAAAGGGGGGGTTAGGGGGTGCCTTTTTACAAGCTTTGTTTGAAAAAGGCCCACAATCTCAGACTTTGAAAAACCCTGCTTTAGGGCATGGCTGTGATTAGCAAATCTGGCGTAGCAATACATATCCCTCCCTAGCTCAACCTGCTCTTCCAATCATGGTCACTTCTGGTTCCAAAACACCAAGATGGCGTTTGCCAAAATGTCAAACTTGAGGCTTCAAAACGGTTGTCCACAAACAATGGGTAACTTTACGGTGACTTCTACAGTCTATGATTATTTCATCCTCACTTGAGTTCCGTTGCAGTTGTCTCACCTCCCCAGACAAAGTAAACCATAGTAGAATAGATTAGAAATAAATAAAAGAAAATAAATATTTTTTTATTTTATAGTGATTAGTTTTATTTTGTGGCAAGTCAGAAAACAGCGTGGAAGAGATTACTTTGTTTTGTTTCAGGCTCAGTAATGACAGATTTAAAAACTCCCCACAGATTCCCCGAGGCATAGTAAAGTTTCATGGTGTTGTTGGGAGTTGCATGTAGTGCAAATGAAGCTTTTAATTGATATTTGTATATGCACTGCCTGTGGGCTTTTTGTACTGCTACCTGGATATGTGCAGATCATTAATTAAAATAAGTGTTTTCATTTGTAAAGAGTGGTGGTGTTGCCAATTTGGTATAAGCTGAATTTACAAACCAGTATTTGACATTTCCACAAAAATACTGGAAAAGATTCCTTTCTATTCCCCAAAATTTTCTTTGCATTCTTGCTGCACCTTTTGAATGATTTTATGATTGGTTTCAGCAGGCCCAGCCTCAGCATCTGTAAACTTGACCCTTTGCATCTGAACAGGCATGACTAATCAGTCAGTAGCCTGATCATCAGTCAGACTGGCAAGCAGATTACTGTTTTTGATTGGTTTATGCGCAAGTCCTCTTCATGTGGGCACATCATTAAGGGAGTAATCATCTGTCATAAATGGGTGTTTAAATGCAAGTCTTTCAGCATAGGATGAAGTGAATTGTAAATCCTCATCTTGAATGTCAAAAACTAAAGCGCTCAGGTGAGATGGACTGTGGTGTTTTAAAAACCATCCAGCCTCTGTCTCTCTTTTGTGTCCTTATGTAGAAAAACTGAAGTCTGAAATAATGTGGAGAAATCAAACATACAGTGGGGGAAAAAAGTATTTGACCCCTTGCTGATTTTGCAGGTTTGCCCACTTACAAAGAATGCAACAATCTACAATTTTAATCATATGTACATTCTAACAGTGAAAGACAGAATCCCAAAGAAAATTCCAGAATTCACATCATATGAATTTATAAAAATTGATAACCATCTGATGAGGAAAAACAAGTATATGACCCCCTACCAAACAGCAAGTATTCTGGCTCCTACAAGCCAGTTAGTCTTTCTTTAAGACACAGCCCCAATCCCAACCAATTATCTACATCAAATACACCTGCCTCACCTCGTTACCTGTATAAAAGACACCTGTCAACACCACCATGGGCAAGACCAAAGAGCTTTCTACGGACATCAGGGACAAGATTGTTGATCTGCACAAGGCTGGGATGGGCTACAAGAGAATCGGAAAGCAACTTGGAGAGAAAAGATCAACTGTCGGTGCAGTTATCAGGAAATGGAAGAAGCACCATACCACCGCCAACCTCCCTCGGTCTGGGCCTCCACACAAGATCTCGCCTCGTGGGGTGTCCCTGATCATGCGAACGGTGAGGAATCATCCCAAAACCACAAGGGGGGAACTGATGAATCAACTGAAGGCAGCTGGGACCACAGTTACAAAAGAAACGGTTGGTAACACACTACGCCGTCATGGATTGAAATCCTGCAGCGCACGCAAGGTCCCCCTGCTCAAGAAGAAACATGTA
>NW_025738639.1:0-25273 GCF_021292245.1 Micropterus dolomieu
GGTTACCTGAACTCTTTGTGAAAGCATACCTTCTGATGATACCTAAGCTAAATAATAAGATGCATGTTTTGAAATCATGTTAATCATCAATAAGCTATATTTACATTGTGAACAATGTTGGCTGGTAATGACAAAATGAAATCGGTTTAATCAGTAAAGGTTGAAATTTATTTTACTGTGTAAACCACACAACATTCAAAATTATTATTATGAACAACCAGGATAAAGAATCTGTCAGACTATTTGTGAGAGACAATTGATTGGAGTCTTTACTACTACTAGATATTTGACTTAATACTTTGAACAATTAGGAATCATATTAAAACCATTAAAACCAGTAAAGGTATTTAAAAAATAATGCAAAAATATAATTACGCTCATTTTAATAAACAACTGTAACCAATATAGCCTATGTAAATCAGTGTGTGTGCGTCTGCGTGAGGCTCCAGCTGGTGACGGGCATCACTCGTGGTCCAGTCCATCATAGGATGAGTGGAAGTTCTTGGGCAAAACCTTCAGTTCTTGGGGCTGTTTGAACTTCAGCTCTTTAACTGGCTGGCTGGATGCGCACAGTGGGGCTGCTGTGGTGATACTCTTCTTTTAAGAGATGGGGACAGATAGGCTTCCCAGTCATCTGAGTGGTGCCATCCACGTTGTATCTAGTGGATGGAAGAATTTAAAAGGGAAAATAGGGACAGAATTTTAATAGATTACAAAGTATGTCTTTCACAGTGGTGGAAAAAGTAGTCAGACCTTTAACTTAGGTAAATGTTCCAACACCACACTGTAGAGATATTCTGTATGTCAAAAGTCCTACATTCAAATTTTAAGATGAAAAGTAAAGCTAATTCTAACTACTTTATATTTTGCTGTGTGGCTTTATCTGTGAAAATACATCATACTCTAGTTTTTGAATATGTTTTTAATTTATAATCTGCAGAGTAACTAGTCACTAAAGCCATCAAAATAAATGTCTGCACACCATTGGACTCCAAAAATTAACTCTTTGTGAAAGCAATGGTTTGATCTGATCTCATAGATCAAAACATTGCCTTCAATAGTTTTATGAGGAGTTGTTGAGAGGTGTGCAGAGCTTTGTCCTTTGTGTCCTGCAGTGATATTTTTTGTCTTTCACTTGAGTACTTTTGACTGGATGTGCACACTTGGCCCCTCTGGAGGTTTTATACCAATGACAACCATATAAACAACTGAAAACATATTGTATAAAACCTTTTCACGCAAACAAATGTAGCTCAGATCAAATCACAGATCACAATAATGTGAGAAGTAGTAAAACCTTTCAACATAGACAAACTGATGCACACGTAGAAGTGCGTGTAAGATGTATTTAATGCAGTGAATGCTGCATGTTTTCTAGTTTGCTTGCTACTGTTTAGCACAAACTCTTTTTGCAAAGACAGACACAACACCACACTAAGACACACTGTCAGGACAACATTTACAGAATTTCTGTTTTTGTTTTCTTTTATTCACAAGGAGAAGGAATTGAGGAGGACTCTTCAAGCGATGAGGCTCATCCAGGAAGGTCATGGAAGACGGGGAAATCCAGAGACCTGGAACGTGAACGTCCAGAAAAGTAGGAGAATGAGGGGCCTGGATTGAAGGAGGCAAGACAAATGGGGATACCATGCCAGTCTGCAACCTCTACTGCAGAAAAGAAGAAGACACATCATAAGAACAAGATTTCTAAGTATTTCTGGGGGAATTTGGACTGGAGAAATAATTGTGAAGTCTGTGGTGGAGGGGAGCAGTGTGAAGCGGCGGCAGACAGGAGCAGATGAATCCAGGAGGTCAGCATCCATTATTTGTCACCTTGTAGTAGATTGGAGAAGAAGAGAGCTTGTTCCTGTCAACATTAGGCATAAAGCAGTGGTGTTTTTTTAAGTGGACAGGAAGAAGAGGAGAAAGACACGTGAAATTCATTCTCTGCATTTACCTAACCTAACCTAAGAACCTAATCTAAGATGTTTTTGATGGTGTGGAAAACTGGAGTGCCCACACAGGAAGGAGGATACCCACACAGACACAGGGAGAACATGCATTCTCCACACAGAAAGGCCTGGGATGACGGGTTCGAAAATGAGACCTTCTTGCTGTGAGGCCACAGTGCTTTCCGCAGGCCTTCCATAAGATCTTCCTTCTGGACCTTTGGAAAGTTCAGTGGCACTTCTGTAGGTCCTCTTCATCGAAAGGTGTACCTGGAGCTTGTATTCAAGTCCATCAGTCACCTGCACACTGAGTATAAGCCCTTTTGAAAACAGCCTCTGTCAATGTAAGTTTTGTCAAACATTTTCATTGACTTAAATATATCTCCCTTTCCCTTAAAGAAAGACCAGTGCGATGCCTACTGTTCATTCAAGCCTGGAAACAGAAGCAGCTTCATGGGACACAAAGGCTGCAAAGCAGAAGGACAAAGAAGATGCAGATGAGAAGACCTTGTTGGCGCTCAATCCAATTCCAGGCCATACCGTGTGAGGTACGTATCTTCAAGGACTTCAGCCAGATGGGGAACTGGGGAAAAAGCTGGGGATCCAATGTTGCATGACCTCCAAACAATCAGGTATTTTATCAGACATATACATTCTTGCACAAATATTGCCTTCTATGTCAATAGAAATCAGTTGTGAAAAGTATCTAAGTACATGCGCCCAATTACTCTTCTTTTTGAGGTCCTACTCCACTGCATTTATTTTGACGGCTTTAGTGACTAGTTACTCTGCAGATTATAAATTAAAAACATATTCAAAAACTAGAGTATGATGTATTTTCACAGATAAAGCCACACAGCAAAATATAAAGTAGTTAGAATTAGCTTTACTTTTCATCTTAAAATTTGAATGTAGGACTTTTGACATACAGAATATCTCTACAGTAAAATTCTGTCCCTCTTTTCCCTTTTAAATTCTTCCATCCAACTATCCACTAGATACAACGTGGATGGTACCACTCAGATGACTGGGAAGCCTATCTGTCCCCACAGCAGCCCCACTGTGCACATCCAGCCAGCCAGTTAAAGAGCTGAAGTTCAAACAGCCCCAAGAACTGAAGGTTTTGCCCAAGAACTTCCACTCACCCTACGATGGACTGGACCACGAGTGATGCCCATCACCAGCTGGAGCCTCACGCAGACGCACACACACATTGATGTACATAGGCTATATGAGCATAATTATATTTTTGCATTATCTTTTTAATACCTTTACTGGTTTTAATATAATTTCTAATTGTTCTAAGTATTAAGTCAAATATCTAGTAGTAGTAAAGACTCCAATCAATTGTCTCTCACAAATAGTCTGACAGATTCTTTATCCTGGTTGTTCATATTTATGTTATAATAAAATTTAATATAATTTGGGATGAACTTTGGGATGTAATTTTGAATGTTGTGTGGTTTACACAGTAAAATAAATTTCAACCTTTACTGATTAAACCGATTTCATTTTGTCATTATCAGCCAGCATTGTTCACAATGTAAAGATAGCTTATTGATGATTAACATGATTTCAAAACATGCATCTTATTTAGCTTAGGTATCATCAGAAGGTATGCTTTCACAAAGAGTTCAGGTAACCTTTCTCAAATATGTCCATTTTGGAGGAAAGCAATGCAGTGTTTATTTTAAACCAAGTATCTTAATAGCCTGCAGATGCCTTTTCAGAATCAGAATGAGCTTTATTGTCAAGTAGTGTTTTACACATACAAGGAATTTGCTGTGGTGATACGGTGCTACACGTAGACAAACATACAGTCAACATAAATAAATGTGGAAATATATAAATATGGAATAAGGTAAGTTTTTGTAGCAACTTGTATAGTGTAGTGTTTTGGGGTAACATAAATATTATCGCAGGAGTCCGGAAGGATAGCTTTGGATAAATAAATAAAAGTTTCCAGCCAGGGAATAAATGACAAGCTGTGTTTTCCCTGAATTGACTGAAACACGTTTGTGTCAGGTTGCCTTTGGCCTGGATTTAGGATGACATGGTAAAACAAAGCTTTGTAGAAACAAGGGTAGGCTCGCTATCAATACTACACCGACTGAAGGGGTCATAAAAAGACAATTGAGGCTTAAACTGTTCACTGATGACCATGTAAAGATAGTTGTTCCACTTATGGTGATTTCTTACTTTCTTTGTGTTTGTATGTTCTATTTTAGGACATACTTCAATCTGACAGTGATGATAAATAAAATGCAAATTAATTATTTATGTCAAATTTCATCTAAAATCATCAATCAATAGATGTTACAAGCTATAACCTAGAGTAGCTCAAATTTTAGTAAATGTAGCCCAAGAACTTCCACTCTCTTTCTCGCCCATTGCCATGAATGTTTAGGTTCTTTAAGTTGCAATGTTGCCAGAGCACAAATTCACATATAAACAATAAAAAATATATAAGTAAATAATGTGATAATTAAGTTACTATATATAAACAATGGGCATCCGTTTGTTGCATGAGAAAATACGTACATTTAGCTGCAATCATATGGCAGTAAGTAGGAGAGCTTGTGTGTCTGATTTAGCTCTCTCTCACACACACAGTTTGGAGCAGGTTTTTTGTCTTTCTTCTATTGTTGTGGAATGAAGTTAGTTCAGTATAAACTAGGCCTATACTGTGTGTGTGAGTGTGTGTATACAGTGTTGTGGAAATTATATTCCTGGTGAGGGGTTGAGCAAATAATTGAGTAACAACCAACCTTTGTCTTTGAAGAATTTATTTAACAAAAGAGAATAAACAGAGAAGTAGTAAAACACATACAGCTGGTCCAGAGACCTGCCGCCTAAGGCGGCATCGGGCGTCTGGCCCCGAGCAAAAGGATGCATCATCATTTACACAGTCTAGGTTTCTATGTTTTGGGGAACAGAGATCCTCTCTCAGCCTTAAATGAACATTCCATGAGAGGAGAGGAACAACAAGAGAGGGAAAACACCAAAACCATCTCACAGCTCTGACCTAAACCATAGTAAATGTGGACAGACCAACATAAGGAGTATAGGAGAGGAAAGGTTAAGGATAAAAACACAATACATATCTATAACAATATGTACAACAACATGTATCACATATTCATAACTAACATAGCGTGGTATCTATAATGTCTCCTAGATTAATTTGTGGGATAAAACAGGGACATCTACGAAAGCTGCAGGTGTGAATGTTTCTTTGCAGGACTACTTTTATGTCTGAGACCTTTGTTTTGAAAAACTGTTGCCTGGTTCCATCAGATAAAAGCTTTTCCAAGTGTGTGCATTACTCACCAATCTAATGGTCCTATCACCGGAAAGAAATTGATAAAGAGTTTGGTCTTTATTTGTGGATTAATTCCTTAAAATGAATTCAATTAGTCTTTCAGACAAGACAATCACATGTTAATATCTCAATATTCAACAGTCCCAAGCTTTGACAGTTGATTGTAATTAAAGTATCCACCATTCTCCATCTTTTGTTAATTGTACACCCACATCAGAGACTTGATTCAAACACAGTCGCGATTTGATTTTTCTTTAAACTCATTTGGGACCCCTCAGGGCTCCCCGATGGCCTCCAACACATTAGGATCAATGGAGGAAAAGTCTGGGCTGGAGCATTTCTGCCTGTGAGGCTTCGTATGGCATAATAAGGACATCCAATGCCAATACTACTCACGCATGTACATCTCCATCCTCCCGGCGTTGAGTTTGGTACAGCCGTCCACTCCCACAGGACCAGTACAGGTCAGGGATGGCACAGATTTGGTATAATAGCATATCAGCGCTAGGCTTGTATGCAGTGTGGCAGTCTGTGGTGTTGTCTACTTTGCAGTCCCAGGTGTGTGAGCACACACCAGGGAAATGCCCCACGACTGACCAGCCGTGACCTTGGAATGAGTCTCACCTCGGTGAAAACATCTAAATTTGACATCTGTTGCTACAGTGGTGTTTTGAGGAGTTGGTGTGGCGGTGCTTGCGTGGGCAAGGAGTGGATATTTAGCGTAAGTTTCTAACAGGGCCATGTCGACTGTAGTCGCATGTGAGCATGCATTCCCAGCCCCAGCCGGGGTCTGGCGGGCGTCGGAGAGTGGGAAAGGTTTAAATTTGGAAACTACATGTGAGCATTCCGCTCAGGCTGTGTAAGGCAGTGGCAACTGCCTAAAGCGTAGCTTCCCGGTCATGCATGCATAGCAACTAGAATTTACAGTGGCATGCACAGAACTATTCAGTACTCGGTACCAGGCGTTCCCCCCCGGGGAAGCTCAGTGGTGTTACTGCTCGCTTTGATCTGTTAAGACTATGAGGTATCAGTGTGGTCGAGTTGGATGCAGGTGGACGGCAAGGCTGGGTACAGGAAGGCAGAGAGTATACACACAACAGACTGGGGGGTAACATGAACAATGACCAGACAAAGACACAACAGAAACACCAGGTATATATATACGCACAGACTAACGAGCAGGGCGGGAGCAACACAGGTGACAGACATGAGGCTAACGAGGGAGGCAGAGAGACAGCAGGAAAACAGAGATGCAGGCAGGCACAACAGGGGGTAACAGAGAGAACACTTAGACAAGCAGACATGGGTGAATAACCAAGAATGCACAAGTATGGGCTAAACAGAACCAGCAAATGAACAAGGGAATACACAAGACAAAACCAGGAACACAAGACCAGGAGTAAACACAAAAGACATTAACTAATGTACAGGACTAGGAACCAACTGAACAAGACTACACAGAGAAACACAGAACCCAAAACAGACTCAAACAGGAAAGACATGAACACAAAAACCACACTCCTAACAGTCCTTAGCACGTCTGGTCTGCTGAGCTCGAGCCGGTTGAGTTTGGATGTGGATGGAGGCTCAACATCGTCGCAGGGCTCCGGGATAGACTTAGAGTGGCAAGCGTAGTCTCAGGTATCCCATCCCATGACTTTCACTGCGGTTTCGGTGGTTAAAAGCACTTGGAAAGGACCCCGAAAACCAATTAAAGGAGAACCTGTGGCCCTTGATGAGTACACAACTCCCTGGCTCTAAGTGAGGGAGAGTAGCCGTGGCTACAAAGGGCAGCTGTGAAGGCAATGTCGCTTGCGCATATGGGAAAAACACATGTATTGCTTCACCAAACATTTTGTCATACTGTTACCATTTTACTGCACCAGCACTCTGTTAAGTTGCTGATGCTTTCACTCAGGAAGGAAAATGAATTTCAGTTAGGCTTGTTAGGGCTTTGGCCACCGCTCTGGCCTCCTGTTTATGGAAAACTTTAACCTTTTTACTTAACATGCCAACAATTACAAGACAGCATTTCATTTATTCACATAGTATTAGTGCAATTCACCATAAGATCACATCTGGACCTGTAGGAAAGACACAGATTACTACAGCAGGAGATTTTGAGTTGGTCCGTAGTTGTTTTGCTTCCACAATCTCTCTGAGATAGCTCTGGCTAGACAGTAGCATGTTCTAAACCAGTCTCACCCTCTCTGAGTGAGTCTTCTTACTTGCATAACACCACGTCCAAAAACACAGTTTACCATCAGCTGCTAAGTCTAGTCTCAAAGCAGATTCAACCTCATACTTTAAGATGTTAGTGTTAACCCTTGTTAATCATCCATTCACCGTAGGCAATATCAAATAGTTAAAGGAAAAACTTTACAAAAAAACAGTTAAAGCATTAAAACTGTTATTCACAAATATTATTCAAATCTGTTAGTCCAGCAACCATGTCCATGTTTTGAAAGGGTTAAACAATAACATTCAACAACATGGAATGAGCTGGCAGCATCCGTTCTGGCTTCTCCTGTGGGAATCTGTTAGTGTGCATTTTATCATTAAAGGGCAGCAAATGGGTGCAGACACACAAACATGTAGTTCAGTGTAAAATAAGCAACAAAAACAATAAGCAGGACAACAAAGCACCAGGCATCTGGTTTCCCCCCCAGATGTGTCAGAACAGGTCAGGTACCTGTCTTCTTGTCAGCCACCTAAGTGAGAACGCAGGTCAAAGGTCAGGTCTTTGTAGTCCCCGAGTACGGCGGACTGTAGAGAGCCTTTTCAGTCAGTGAGGCTCTGTCATCTCAGTGTCGTCAGTTTCAAGTCGGTCAAGTGCACTGTTTTTCACCATGAATCATGGGAGAGATATTCATCTCTCTTTTAACCTTTGTTAACAATTAGGATCCTTTGTCTACAAAATCGTCATAACCTCTTTATGGTGATTGGTTTTGGAATAGATGGAAAAGGCTTGTACGCAGTGGGAGGGAAAGACGTACTCTCACTGTGATCACATGTCCCAGGTTTATCCTGTCTGTTCCAATTGCAATTGAGACAGACTAGCCTTGTGTGTGGCCATTGAGAGCTAACCGCTTTAGCCAACAATGGTCATCTCAGCATACTTCTTGTGATGGACTGCAAAACGAAACCGACCAGCCGCGTGGTTAATGTAAAATTTTTAACCAGGCCATATGTGGCATTTGATGTAATCAATAACAGGTTTGTGTGAAAATTTGAGACCTAGTGCTCGCGGATGCACTGCACCATTTACTGCTAGTTGGTCTATAACACTCTACCAGTCTGTGCTCTGTTGGTTGGCCTTCACCACAGTTTTCCCTTTGATGGAAAGTTGTGGGAGTGGGCAGGCGAGTCATCACAGGGGATGGTGACTCTAGCCTATTACAGAGAATTCAAAACATATTAACAAACAATCAAACATCTTTAATACCTTTTAAGCGATTCTTGATTCCAAATCAAACTTGACTTTGTGAAACCTATAGCTATAAACTCTCATTCAGTTAGCACCTCAGACATGACGTCACTGTTGAATGAATGTCTACCCATGGTGTATGGAAAAGATGTTATTGGAACTAGTTCATCGGTACTCAGAACCCCAACAATGTGTGTCAAAACAGACTTGTTTATGTCACCACCATTGCTGTCCCAGTTCTCGGACCCCACCACTGGGCACTCGTCAGTCAGCCGACTCCGGGTAAGAATCCCATCTCCTCCCTTCCTTCCAGCTCCAAATCACTTGATTTACCCATGTCACTACCCTTTGAGACAGCTCAACTTAGAAAAAGAGACAGAAACAACACAACAGCAGCAGCTCCATGCGTCCAGATAATATTTTGCAATAAATAGAAAAATTTATTCTCTCATTTTTCTCTGTCTATCTCTCTTTAACTGTCCCTAAATTATTTGTCCACAATTTATCTGTAATCTCATCTGTCCACCTGAACTGTGTAGATTACTGTGCAGTGGAATGCATTCGAAAGTCTGTGTGCATTTGTGTGTGTTTGCGTTAGAGGTCACCCTCTCTCCCCAGTGCTCTGATTAACGAAAAGAGTGTTTTGTCATGTTTCATCATCAATCGGAATATCACACACCACATAGTACCATATATACAACATTTGCCTCTCTTCTTGGGCAGTTTTAAACAAACAATGTAGCAATGATGTCACCTGCAAGGTTTGACCTAATTACAGTTACTCTGATAATTTCCCAACCCCTTTGTGCTCAGTATTCATTACAAACACAGGATGTTCAAGTTTAGTATTACTTACTAAGATCTTAATATGGTATACATTTTTAGTTTCAATGTGTTTGAGATTTTTACTTTATCTGTGAGCGGTTGTAACTCACCCAGTGTGTTTTTTGGCTGTATCCTGTCACTAGGGTCCGTCCCTCCCCCTTCAGCTCAGTCCATTTGTTTTCTTTTTTTTTCTTGCCAGTCTGTTTTAGAAATTGTGCAACATCTCTTTTCCAATGTCACCTTTTGCCCTTTACTTTGCCCCCTTCCTCTGTACTGCCCATTTCTTCGTACCAGGATGGCTTGACAGCACCAATCATTTTCTTTTGACAGTTGTTTTCGTGTTGATCTTTTGTATGTTAAGCATGCTCTTTCGTGCTGTCTGTCTTCCATGCTGTGAAATACAACTCTTCCTTACTCCAGTAGTAGTTTCTGGACTAATCAAACTCGCATTGCGTCTCGTTTCAGACCACTGTAGTCCTAAGGTGATGGTCATGCGAACTAGGAGAGTCCTACATGATTCGGTCTGTTCTTGCTGTTCAGCTGCTGGCCTGCATCATGCGGGCAGAACTTAGTCCAGTGGTAATTCTGGACTGTCCTTTGCTGTACTCAGCATACTTCAGACTACTTTCCTTCTTGTCTGGCTGGAGTGACATATGATGCTAATGATGGTGATTAAGAAAGGAACATCTTATCTTTATGCTGATCTTGAGGAAGTCCAGCTTGATCTGATTTTTTTTCTCATCGCTGTGTTTATCTTAGTCGTTATGGGCCGTACTTTTGAGAACATTATCTAAACTGCTCCAGCTGTGTCTGTGGAGCACAATGTCCTAAATGTCAGTATTCCTCTTTTCCCTGGTATTTCCTTCTCTGGGTAACTGGAGGGAGAGCCAATGTCTCTTTATCTGACTTTTACTGGACCGGAGCACATTTCCTTCTGTGGAGCATCAGTGGATGTTTAATTTTTTTGTTTCGCATCTCTCTTCTTGCTGCCCAGTCAGATTTTAGCAGCAGCTTTACCCATGGCATGCTCTTCTTACTGGACTGGATCTGGGACTGGAGCATGTAGGAGGTGGAGGAGCGGAGTCCAGGACTGGATCAACCGGAATGGATTCCGTGACTTGTACCTCGGTTAAAGAAGAAATAATCAGTTGATTTGTTCTTGTGATTTCTTTCATCAGTCATCAATAGGCTAATCAGTTTTCAGTTCTGAGCTTTCCTTAGCCTCAAATCTTGTCTTCATCTAGCCTACCCATCTGAATTGCATAATTTGTATTTACTTTACTCTGGACAGGGCTGCACGCTCTATTGCATTTCTGCTCTCCTTTCTCTCCAAACATGTCTTAAACTGGTTCAATAGTTTTAGGCTAAAGCTTCCATTTTGCAGGAAACCCATTTCAACCCACTTATCAAATTGCCCCATTAATGTCTAATATTTTAGTCATCAATTTCTGGTGAAACAACTGGTGAATCTGGGAGTGGAATCAGACTCAGTCTTCACTTTACTCTGACTCTTGCCATAGTCTAATCTCTCTAGCTAGTCTGTACTCGGGTCCATAGCAATATTTGGGTCCACTGAGTTCGGTTAAGTCTGAGGCTACCCGCTGCAAACCTAACTTATCAGCTGGAAACCCCAAAAACCCTCGGACACCACAGAGAAAACCAGGACACATCTGTCCGCGAGCCCCTGATCCAGTCCCACTTGTCAGTTTACAAGCAGATAGAGGGTCCTGCAAATCATTCAGGCACGAGATATAAGACCACTTCCTTCACTCTGTTCAATCTCACTCTTTTTATATTTCTCACCATGTAAGTTCTTTTCCTTTTCTTTCTGGAACGGAGCGAAGATCAGGGCTCCGCTGAACACAGCTTCTCCCTACAGGGAGGATTTTAAGCCGGCCTCTGTCCTTCAAAAGAATCCGAATCCCTCGTGTCCCATCTGGGGTGCCAAAATTGTCGTGGAAATTATATTCCTGGTGAGGGGTTGAGCAAATAATTGAGTAACAACCAACCGTTGTCTTTATTTAATTAAAGAATTTATTTAACAAAAGAGAATAAACAGAGAAGTACTAAAACACATATACAGCTGGTCCAGAGACCTGCGGCATCGGGCGTCTGGCCCCGAGCAAAGGGATGCATCATCATTTACACAGTCTAGGTTTCTATGTTTTGGGGAACAGAGATCCTCTCTCAGCCTTGAATGAACATTCCATGAGAGGAGAGGAACAACAAGAGAGGGAAAACACCAAAACAATCTCACAGCTCTGACCTAAACCCTAGTAAATGTGGACAGACCAACATAAGGAGTATAGGAGAGGAAAGGTTAAGGATAAAAACACAATACATATCTATAACAATAATAATAAGTAATAATAATGATAATATTAAAAGATCATACATAACAGATTAAATGTAAGAGGACACAATTTTCTGCCATAACATACAGCCCCTTCCAAAAGTATTGGAACGGTAAGGCAAATTCCTTAGTTTTTGTTGTTCACTGAAGACAAGTGGGTTTAAGATCAAAAGATGAGTATGAGACAAGAGTTCAGAATTTCAGCTCTCATGTCGTGGTATTCACATCTATATGTGTTAAACAACTCAGGACATACCACCCTTTGTTTGAATCCACCCATTTTTCAAGTGAGCAACATTGGGCATAGCAAGTACAACAATTTGGAATGCCCTCAAAAAGAAAGAAACTACTGATGTACTGAGCAACAGACGTTGAAAAGGTCGGCCAAGGAAAACAACAGTAGTTGGTGAAAGAAATAGAGAGCTGTGAAGAAAACCCCCAAAACATCAGTAAGTGACATCGCCAACGAGCGCTACAGTGCAGGGGTGAAGGTATCACAATCCACTGTTCCAAGAAGACTCAGAGAGCAGAAATATAGAGGCCACCCTGCAAGATGCAAACCACTCATCAGCAGGAAGAATCGGAAGGCCAGATGGAAATTTGCAAGAAGTACAGAGATGAGCTGCAAAAGTTCTGGAACAAAATCTTGTGGACTGATGAGACCAAAATTAATCTCTAGCAAAGTGATGGAAAGGCCAAAGTGTGGAGAAAGAAAGGAACTGCTTATGATCTGAAGCGTACAAGCTCATCTGTGAAGCATGGTGGAGGTGATGTCATGGCTTGGGCGTGCATGGCTGCTTCTGGAACAGGCTCATTAATATTTATTGATGATGTAACTGATGATGGTGGCAGCAGAATCCATTCAGAAGTGTACAGAAACATTTTGTCTGCCAATTTAAGGAGAAATGCATTGAAACTAATCAGGAGGAAGTTTATCATGCAGCAGGACAATGACCCAAAGTACACTGCCAACAAAACAATGGACTTCATCAGGGGGAAAAAGTGGAAGGTTTTAGACTGGCCAAGTCAATCACCTGACCTTAACCCAATAGAGATGCATTTCACCTCCTTAAGAGGAGACTGAAGGGAGAAACACCCCGAAACAAACAAGAACTGAAAGAAGCTGCGGTAAAAGCCTGGAATAGCATCACAAATGAAGAATTCAACAGTTTGGTGATGTCGATGGGTCGCAGCCTTAAGGCAGTTATTGCAAGCAAGGGTTATGCCACCAAATATTAAATGTTATTTACTTTAAGATTATTTGTTCCATTACTTTTGCTCACCTAAGAATGCTGTGGTCTAATACAGATGGTGATATGTCCTAAGTTGTTTAACACATCTAGATGTCAAAACCAGGAAATAAAAGCTGAAATTCTGAACTATTGTCTCATGCACATCTTTTGATCTTATACCCAAATGTCTTCAGCGAACAGCAAAAACAAAGGAATTTTGTTGAATTGGATTAGAATTACTCATTCATCAGTGTTTTTGTCACTTCATGTTGCAGAGGGTAAAAGTTGGGGCTGATTTTGATTAATCTATATACTGCTGGGGAGCTTGCAGGGATCAATAAAGTCTTATCTTAACCCATAACAATACGTAATAAATGTATCTGTTATCTTTTGTAGTTTCACTAATTTGATTGAATGTGCAAAAGTAACTAGTAACTCTGAAATAAAGGGGAGAAGAACTATAAAGTAAAAAAAAAAAAAAATGGGAAAACTCAAGTATATTCAAGTACCTCAACATTGTACTTAACTACAGTACTTCAGCAAATATACTTTCCAGGAATGTCAAAGCAAAGTATTTGGTATACAAACAAGAGACATGATAATTATAGCTCCATACAAAACATGTTAGCATCCCATTAAGTCATTTCTCTGGTCAACATTAACTCAGTCCCATTCAGAACTTCAAGGTTCTCCTCCTCGTCTTTTTTGGTGGTGCCATTACTCATTAATATTTGTTCCTGTGGTGGTTTGTGGGTTTTTACTTTAAATACGTCCCAACTCTCAGGGATCAGTTCTTTATTGAAGAGCAGCAAAACCACGTAGGAGAATATCAAAGTGGCAAAGATGGTGGACAACACACAGATGGTCCTAACAGGAGCACGCTGGACATATACTCCCTCCTCAAGAGTGCAACCTGGGAGGTGAAGAACAATAGGCAAGCCTAGCATTGGCTCACCACTCAGCAGTCTCAACAACAGTCCGACTAGTAATCCCATGATGGAGCCGTAGCCATTACAGATGTTAAAGAAGAGGACACAGACGAGCTGAGGGAACATAATGCTGTAGGTTATGTCTGAGCCCAGGATCCAGAAAAACATGATACTGTTGTGTAGGAAGGTGAGCGATGTGCCAGCCAAGCCCGCCAACACCACTGTCACACGTATCACCCACTGAAGCTCCCGATCTGATGCCTGCAGGGGAAAAAAAGACTGGATGCTGACACAGAAAAAAAATTACCACTTTATTCACTTTATTCCTCCCCTCCGGTATCCTCTTACCTTGGTCCTCAGGATCTTCTTGTAGATATTGGATGTGAAGATGGAGGCGGCTGACAACAGAGCCGAGTCTGTTGATGACATGACGGCAGCAGCTATAGCTCCGATACCGATGATGGAGACGTAGTTTGGGGTGAGGTTCTGCAGAGCAATGGGCAGAATCTGACTGGCATCTCCACGCTCGTATGGGGACGGGGAGCCAAATGTAGTCACGTTCCAGTCTGACACCAAGCATGTTAAAATGTAACATAAATTATCAAGTTCTCACTATTGTTTTCTATTTAATTATTTCTCCGTACCTGTTGATGCTGCGACTGCTCCGATCAACACAGATGGGATTCCGAGTATGAAGATGAGAGGAGCTGCAATAAAGCAGGTGATCCTGGCTGTGGCTCCAGAGCAAGCTGACAGGGTCCTCTGGTGGAAGTCCTGATATCCCAGGTTACTAAGAGCCTTAGGAAAAACATCATTGACCACAATGGAAGTTATTCTTGCTTGAGTCACTTCATTTTTTAGTGGCCATGCAACCAAAATCAGTGGAATTTCACGTCACACAATAAATAACAGGGAAATGCAGTTGATTTAATGTCCTCCTTCTCCCTAGGTTTTGCACACTGTGACAAGATTGCTTTACCAGTTCACCTTCCGGCTTACATTTTGGTAGACAAAATTTACCAGCAGCCATGATTTGCATAGCATAATCTAGTCTTGTGTCACCTTTACTAATTTAAAAGTAATAGTACATTAAATATATAACATCATTCATTTTGATAGCAAAAGCAGAGACGTGATGGAAAGTGAGGGTTGCAGAGTGAGTGAAGAGTGAGGAGGTCCCTCAGCTGGACTTGAACGGGGGAAATTACATCAGCGTCACAAACCCCTAGATTTAGGATGCCCAAGGGTAAAGTTTTCTTATTGATCCCATGATAGGCTGTTTTTACAATTGACATTAAGACACAAAAGATAGTAACATTACACATCTGTGCTATGAATATTCACTCTGTTTCTCATTCACTTTGATTGAAGCCCGTCAGAGAGACGAATTCAAGCACGTTCCGTTTTTGTTACAACCTCCAGCCAGCTCCGGGGGACTGGCAGGTCAGATTTCACCTTTGTTCAACTTTGACTGAGTGGATGTGCTAGGTTGCTCGATAGAAACACTTTGTTATTTTTAAAATATTTTATTTTTCAGTTTTATATACATAATGCATACAAACAGGTCAGTATACAAACGGTATAGAGACATAACAAAAGGTAAAACATTTTACCTTACCCCCCCTCCCAAAAAAAAGAAACAAACAAACAAAAAAAAAGGTCACTGTGCTGGGTCAATACAAACGACATTAAGTGCTTGGAGTATGGGATATACCGATGTGGTCTAAATATGGCTGCCAAATTTTCAAAAAGGTGTTATATCGTTTCCTGAGACAATAAGTGATTTTTTCTAGGGGAATACAACTATTCATCTCAACAGACCACCTGTCAATAAGAAGAAGGGAGCCAGATTTCCATGACACTGCAATGCACTTCTTAGCCACACATAGAGCAATTTCAATGAATTTAAGTTGTGCATTTATATTTTATATTTATACTATTATATTTATATACTCTTTATCTATCTATCTTTGACAAGTGTGCAATGTGACAAAAGAATTTCCCCTCGGGGATCAATAAAGTATTTCTGATTCTGATTCTGATTGTTTAGAGAATGGCGAATACTTGTAAAGTTCCCAATTAACAAAGTTCAGGGTCCACAGGAACATTAACTCCTGTGATCCTGGTTAGAGTGGAGCTGATATCATGCCAAAAACTTTCATACACAGCCAGGTACAGTGCAAAAAGGAGCCAACTTCAATATTACATCTGAAGCACATTTCTGACAGGTTAGATTTGATTGAGTGTAATTTTTCTGGGGAAACGTATAGTTGATGTAGAATATTATAGTTAATCAATCTGTATCGGGCACTGATAATAGTTGACAGGCTGTTGTGACATAATTCTGTCCAAAGCTGTTAATCAATTGCAACATTGAGATCTGACTCCCATTTCATTCTAGATTTATGCACACATGGTTTTGGGCCCTCATTCATCAACAGGCAATACATTTTGGAAATAAATTTGCATGTGTTCCCATCATAAAGAAATCTTTCAACAACAATTCATGACGCAGAGTCATTTCAGGACCTAAATTAGCTCTCAGAAAGGATCTTAGTTGGAGATAACAATAAAAGGTTTGATTGGACAGGTTATATTTCCTCTTCAGGTGCTCAAATGACATGAAAAGTCCCTTGTCAAAGCAATTCTCCAAGTGTTCTCCTATGATGCCATATGTCCAGAATCTTATTATCACGAGTCATTGGTATAAGCTTATTTTGCTTTAAAGGTGTTTTAGGTGACAGTCCTACCTTTAATCCAAGACTTTTGTGAACCTCATACCAACTTTTTATCAGATGCCTCAATATAGGGTTATCCGTCCTCCTGTGTACAGTTCCAGAATTATGTTTGTAAATGAAGTCACTGCAGACCTTTTCTTTCATGGGGTGCAGTCCGATTTTTGTCCAGGAAGGGGCGTCTCCCTCAATAAGGGATGAGATGAACCTCATTTGAGCTGCCAAGTGGTAGATTTTAAAATTTGGTAATTGAAGTCCCCCTGAGCCATAGTCCCATGTTAGCTTTCCCATGGATATCCAGGGTACTTTACAATGGACCCTTCGCTAAAACACGCCCCAAATACAAAGCTAGCCAATCACAGTGCAGTATAGGACTCGCTAACTGAAGTCCGACACTTTGTGGATGCGCTCCATTGACTCTAATGTAAAAAGAGTCATTTTCTAGCTTTTTTTGGCTGTATTTTTCTAAGATATGGTCAAACGCTGTTCCTGGGGCAAAACCTAAAATAAATCCAGAAAATTGTCGTCTGTGGATCATTCCTAATGTAACGTTAATGTTAGTTAGCTAACGCTAGCTAACTTCCTACTCAATGGAACGTAATAAAGCCCTACTGTACTGCTTTTTACTGATTGTAATAATGAACAGAGGCCTACCCAGCTTTACAGGAACAGCGTTGATCGTTTATATCGTTGTCTTTTTTCAGTTTCTTTTTGGGTAAATGGCAGATCAAGACTATTTTGTGTGTTTCGAATGCATTGTTAATTTCTGTTGGGTTATATGATACAGAACCTGTTTCAGTTTGGATTGAGTTGATCGTCCTAGAGCTCTCTTCTTTTCTCAATTGCCAAGACAGAATTTTGTGCGCCTTCTCCCCAAATTCATAGTACCTTTGCTTGCTTCTCAGAATGTTTTGCAAAGTATTATATCTAAGCTTTATATTTACCAATAAATGGTGTACTTCTTTAGACCTTGATTGTTGAAACTCCTTTTCCAATTTCAAAATATCTGCTAACACTTTTATCACAATTTTTAGTATTGTATCACACTACCAAACTACAAACTGTAGTATTGCTCTCATACACTGTTTATAGTTCTCTGATCAATATTTGTTCATACCCTGCACCAGAAATGTGACCATACCTTTAGCGCCTTAACCTTAACAATGGCTGTGTTATATTCAAGTGTCCCAGTAAGCTGTGTGACTGTGAGCCAGGATGCTCAAAGCTGTAAATATTTCTTCTAAGGAAAAGGCCTAATTGCATTGCAAACTACTGCCTATTCATTCAACCTATTCCAATAGTACAAAATTACTGAATGTAGTCCTTACCAATAATAAGAAATTATCAATCCACACCCACGCTCTTTCTTTCTTCACTGAACCAATCCAGGGAGCCTGGTAGGTAAAGTTGTAAGCGGTCTTGGTGATGTCAGCTGAATGGGGGTTCATCAGGACGAAGGGGACAGATAGCCACTGTAGAAAAGACAATGAGCCACAGACAAACATTTTAAAGAATGCATATTCCCTTGATAAAGTAAGGTAGTGTTATGATTGTTCAGTTTCAGACCATCCATGCTGGTATACTTGTGTGATGAGCAGAAGAGTAGAGGCATGGCAGGATAGGAGGGAAGCACCATAGACTTTTCATAAGAAATAATATGAAATAAGATATTTTGTCCCTTAAGGGCCTATGGAAGAAAGGATTTCCTATGCAAGGAACTCACCAAACTAACAAAAATGAGGGTTAACTGTATGACGTCTGTGTAGGCCACAGAGTAGAGGCCTCCCAGCAGTGTGTAGATAATGGCTACTGTGGCAGAGATCCAAATGCAGAGAGTGTAGGAAATATCCAGGATCACACTCATTGTTGCACCTATATAGGTACATAATCACATAAATGCAGATTCATATACAAATTTAATACATTTAACACAATTTCTGTTTAGCATGATTTAGGGGGGTGATGGCGCAATGGATAAGACACACATGCCTTTGGTGTGAGAGACCTGGATTCAGTCCCCCACTGTGACCCATCCACCATTGTGTCCCTGAGCAAGACACTTAACCCCTAGTTGCTCCAGAGGCGTGTGACCTCTGCCATGTATAGCAATTGTAAGTCACTATGGATAAAAGCGTCAGCTAAATGAATAAATTTATTTATTTAAATTTATAATACTGGCCCAAATACAAGATGCTTGTTTCTTTCCTGGAAATTGCAATGGTTCATAATAACAGGAGTGTTTGTTAGTAGCAAGTTAAAGGCACGTTTAATAACGTCCTTCTGATCAAAAGAATGCCAATATCCTGGAAATCATGTATATTCATTTATATAAATAAAAAATGGTAGGATGTATAAATTGTATTATTGACAAAATGATTTAAGACTTTTAGAGAAAACTGACATCAGTGTCACTTACCTAAACCAATTAGAGTTCCTGTGACCCAGATGATGTCAGATATCAGCAGTGCCACAGATAGAACTCCACTTATTACATTTCCATACTTGATCTGGAAAGGGTCCATCATTGTCACATATTTTCTGTCTCTCATTCTCTTGGCGAAGAAAAGTCCACCTTAACAAGTGAATCACACAAAGGGAGGCAGATTTGTGAGTATGTATTCCTGCATTTTGTCTGTTTAAAAGAGACGATTTAGTACTGATTCAAGATCAGGACTCAATGCCATATTAACATGATTGATTGGAATTTATCTTAGTGAGGCAATCAAAATACAAAAATAGACAAAAATAGTAAAACCACTCCCCCATTAACGCACATAATGAGGGAACCAAAGTCTGGGTTTGAATCTGGCCCGGCCCCATTTGCTGCATGTCGAGGGGTCCTTTAGAACTTCAAGGTCTTTCTTTTGTAATCTTGTACATCTGGAGAGATTGGTGCTAGAGGTTGGAGCTCACATCCAATAATTGTGGATGCAGCATGCACCACTCTGTCCAAACAGTCTCCTGTTCTCAGCTGACAGGCTGCCCCGGGCCCATACCATCTCTGCAAAAGTAATTTAATCATTTAGGCTAACACCGTCACTCACGACGGACAGTTTAGCCACAAAAGTCCTTATACAACCAGTGTTGGAAATTGTTTTAAGGTTTTTATAACAGAAAAAACTTCTCTGTGGAAATCACAGAAATGTTGCTGTCTGTGTCGGAGTTTAACTCAAACACACACACAGACGGAGGAAAGTCAGTGTTCAACAGAGCAGAGAGTCTATATAGTAACTTTGCTCTAGAAACAAGATTAAGTTAGATTTAAAATATTCAATTCTAATCCTGTAGTGAATTTATAGTTATTAATCATTCATGTGATTATTGCTGTTGTTGGACAGGAGAGGAAACAATGTAGTGAACATGAGAGGAAAACTGGAGAAGACAGGAGACGACATGAGAGCAGAAGGGCAGAATATGGTAGGAGAATATGTTTTTGGAAGCTGAATAGGCAGCATCATCAAGAAAATAATCAATAGATCTCAGTAGTCTTTCTAATTTTAAGTAACTTTTGTATGTTCCCCTAGTAAAACCATTTCCATCACTGTATACAACCTTTTTCCACATAGTTCCACGTAGTAGTTCTCAAGGCCACTAAACAGCTGTTTATGTGTAAAATCTGTGATGAATATTCAAAATGGTCTTGTGCAAATACATGACAGATCTGTCTGCCCAGTCTCGACCACATTTAGCAATAAGAAACCCAAATTTTTTTTGCCAGCTGTGACACCCTGACAGACCCTGACCCTGACAGACAGTACAATGTCACATCTGCACCTTAGGATTATATCACTACTGGAAAAATGTTATATTAAATATCAAATTGAGGGGCAAACACGTACACATAAACATACATATGGTGTCATTATTATAATGCTTACCGACAACAAAAGACATGGCTGATGTAACTGGCATAACAGCCCAGATCAGTCCCATAGTTGGATTGTACACGGCCTCTGACATACCAACGACGAAGCCCCCTCCAACAAATGTAGCTGTAGGAAGCATGTATATATATATATATATATATATATATATATATAAAATGATTAGCAGCAGTATATAGACCATCACTGATCACATTTTAACCCTCTGTTTAGGCTAAACTAACCTGTGAGAAATACAACATGTCCACAAAACAAACAAATTCAAAAAAAACATGTATATATATATATATATATATATATATATATATATATTTTATGCCATTGAACAATTCAATGTTGTATTTTATACACTTTTATACACTGCCTTAATTTATCATAATCTTATTGCACATTTGAAACACCACATCAGACTATGTCAACAATTGAATATCTTCAATGATTATCTACTAAAGAAATAAGAAATTCAAACAAGTAAGTCTATTAAGATCACTGTTGGGTTCAGTATAGATGGAAAGTAACATTTAAAGGATATTTTATTTTCACAGTGGAGGGTCTATTTTTTGCAAATTGTATTTAAGCATGGAAGGGCACGCATTAACAAAAGGATTGTTATGGGACAACAAAAAGATAGTGAGAGCTACAAGTTAAAGCTTGCGAATATTAGGAATAAAGCTAGTCTATTTAATTAAACAAAATGCTCAGATAACATATCAAACAATGGTAATTACATAGACTTCTAGAAGGTTTTTGCATAACGGTGCGAAGATGTCTTGTCATCTAGTTGCTGAAATGCAGTTAAACAGGTGCTCTAATGTTGTAACATAACGTAGATTTGCAACGTTAGACTCACTGCAAACTTGTCTCCTTTACTTTGTGAGACATCATAAACTCTGCAATATCTATAAATAAACTTAAACTTGCATCACAGTGAAATTCAAAGGTGCAAAAATGCAACAATATCTTTAATTTCCACCTCCTCGGCCCACACTCACCTGTCATGGTGAAGACTCCCACCACCAGGCTGATCCCCCTGTTGCCCAGCAGAGTGGTCTCTGTCAGGTCTGTTTGGCTGCTCTTCGGTGCCCGCTTGGACTTCATGGAAGCCCAAATGCCAGTGGCCAGCACCAGCAGGTAGAAGAGCACCATCACCAGCAATCCTGGGATGTTCAGGCTCATCTTGCACGACTCACTGACTGACTGACTTACTGACTGAGGCTCCCACTGCTTCTCTTAACACATAAATATGTGTTGAAACAAGCAGGACAGGATTCCAGTTAGAGACACAACAGAAGTGCTTTATTATCATTATTTAGGCCTTTGAACTGCTTACTGAAGTGTTGTAAGTGTCATTTGTAGGTTTACTTGTAAATTAACTATGCTGTTAGAAAGTGGTTATACTAGAAATACCACACCACAAAATAAGCAACTTAGTGGCTTCACAAACATTCAAAATTTTAAATAAAGGCGCGGTTCTCCGCCTGGGGTGAAAGAGATCAATCGAGGAAATGAAAAGCAGAGGGTATTGAGGATGTAGAGCAGCCTATCAGAGGTGGTGACCATCTCAGTAAATAACTTTAGAGAGAGAGACTTCTTGGACTAAATTTAATGCTTTGTGCATCCAGGTCTTAATGAGGAAACAGGTGTAGTGCTTTTAGTGTTGCTGATGTTATGGAGATTATTATTATTATTATTATCTTTGTTGCTATCGTAATAATTATTACTGTGACTATTAACTTATCTTTCCACACAGCCTGCTAGCGATATGTTTAATGTGTGATATGTTGGCGTAATTTGGCTTCCACACCTTTAATTGTCTATATAAAAGGAAACTCGACTTTCCAGTCAGGTTGACACCTCTTTCCTGCCACGCCCTGAGGAAGACCCAGTGTGGGTTCAAACAAAACGGGTTGGCCTTCTTCTTCTGTATAATGAAGGTATTTTAATTACACCCTTTACCCAGATACTTCCCTTTTCTATAGATCTATAGGGGGATGCTAATGTGTGTCTAAGTTTCGCCATTGCTTTTGGTGAGTAGAAACTGTGAGAGACTGTGCGTGTGTGTGTGTGTGCGTGTAATGTTACTGACTTTGCCCCCTGCTAGCCTGATAGGTGTGTTTTAGTGTTAGATACAGTTTTTTTATATCTTTGTTTATGCACTTTTATGTTAGGGCTACATTAAGATAAATAACTTAGCTTACCAGAAATTTAAGCTTTCTATAGAAATGTGCAGTTTTAGTATTTTTTATTTTGAAGGGGTGTAATATTATGGTATCTGTCATTAAATTGAATTTCAGTGGACAGAAATTGTATTAACGTCCCTCTAAATTATTTTTTTAGTGCAGATACTTAGTTGTATACATACAGTATTTACAAAGCAAAAAAGCTGTGCAGCGCTTGTGCTGGGGACTGGAAGAGAGCCTGCTACTGTGTGTGTGTGCAGGTGTGTGTGTACTGACTGTGCCCCAGGCGTGTAATGTTTTTAAATAGATAGCATTTTTCTTCTGTTTTACCATACATAGGTTTGATTGACCAACAAATTATTTTAATGCCCTTCTGTTGTCTCTTCGTCATAGTAAAGCTGGCATTAAAACCAGCAGGACTGATAACCAGAACTAAAAACAATGGGCTTTATCCCTCCTCTCTGAAGTCTGTCTGCAGATCATTAAAATGGGAATTCTTTTGCAATTAATTTTATATTCATACACCACTTAGTACATCAAGGCAACGACCAGATAAAAATAGTTTTTGCCTTTAGTGTAGGGCTGCAACAAAATGACTACTTTTATTATGGATTTCTCTGCTAACTATTTTCTCAATGAATTGATTAATCTTGAGTCTATAAAATGCCAGAAAAAGAGTGTCAAGTAAGAAAATGTCCATCACACTTCCCTTTCTTGTTCGATCAACAGACCAAAATCCATATGCAAAGATACTGAAGTTACAATCATAAAAGACATGTTTGGCATCTGTTATTTAAAAAATGGTATAAATAAATAGTTACAGTATTTATAATTATTTATATTTAGCTATTTTTGAATCTATTAAACAAATCATTGCAGCTCTACTTTGGTGTGAAGAGTTGAACAAGTTATTTAAACCTGTCTCTACAGGCCTGTTTATGACGGGCAGCAAATACTGACAGCGACTTTTAGCTATTTCAGTCATACATTGAGCTTTTTTTAAAGCTGCTTATAAGTTGTTCCATGATGCACTGAATGTGGCACCAACACATTGATTCCAGGTGTAGGTCTACATTTTAATTTTAGGGAAGACATCTGGGATCTGCTCAAACCACTGAAAGTCTTAACACTGAAAAGAATCATAGACCCATTAAGTCATGTCAACTTACTTCTTCTTTTTAACTCAAATAGCTCTGGCATCAGTTGAAAAAAAAGGCGAGAGTATGAGGATTGCCTAGGTGCTGCGTCTTTTGAGTTTGAGAAAAACGTCTCGGGTTACGTATGTAACCCTGGTTCCCCGAGAAGGGGAACGAGACACTGCGTCGGTTACGACACTATGGGAACGCCTCTAGGCGAAGCAGGTCTGAACGTGAATGAAATCACTCCAATCCAATTGGCTTGTTGGTAGAACGGTAAGGTGTGACGGAATAACCGGAGGAGTATAAAGCACACCTGTACACACTCATCATTAGCTTAACTATGAAGCAGGCGCTTCAGGCGGGGAGAGAGGTGCGGCGGGCCGACGCAGTGTCTCGTTCCCCTTCTCGGGGAACCAGGGTTACATACATGACCCGAGACGTTCCCCTTCGAGGGAACTCGAACTGCGTCGGTTACGACACTATGGGAACGAGATACCCACTAAACCGTGCCGAAAACCTCGCCTGCCCCTGTGTGCAATAAAGTGGCACGACTAAGAGGAGAGCGCACGAGTGCCAGGTGCCGAAGGAAGGTCAAGACTGTAAAACTGAATGAATGTGTGTGGAGTGGCCCAGCCAGCCGCTAAACAAACATCCTGCAAAGAGGCCCCGAAAAGGAGGGCTCGAGAGGCCGCCATGCCTCTGGTAGAATGAGCCCTCACAGCCACAGGTGAAGGCAAACCGCGCACCTGATAGGCCAGGGAATAGTCTGAACAATCCAGTTGCTAATAGTATGTTTGGATGCAGGGAGCCCGGCCCTGGGAGACCCAAAACACACTAGCAGCTGGTCAGCCTTCCTCCAACGGGAGGAACTCAGAGTGTAAATACTCAGTGCTCTGACAGGGCAGAGCAGATGAAGTCTCCCGTCCTCTGCCGTCACATGAGGTGGAGGATGAAATGCCTGCAGCACTGTGGACCCTGCCGCACAAGAAGGCACTTTAGGGATGTATCCTGAACGAGGGTGCAGGATAGCCCTAATATTCCCCGGGGCAAACTCCAGGCTTGCGGGGAAACCGAAAGCGCTTGGAGCTCCCCCACCCTCCTCAGAGAGGTGATAGCAAGGAGAAAGGCCATCTTGAGGGTCAAGTGCTTAGCCTCAGCTGACTCCAGGGGTTTGAAGGGGGCCTCAGCCAACGCCCCAAGAACCACTGCCAGATCCCAAGTGGGAACCTTGGACCGAGTCGCAGGTCTCATCCTCCGGGCACCACGGAGGAAAAGTACAACCAAGGGAAGTTTCCCCA
>NW_025738640.1:0-2657 GCF_021292245.1 Micropterus dolomieu
CTTCAGGCCCTCATAGCTGTGTTTTTATATTTTCAGCTTCAGTAAGTTTGTATTCTTGATATGTTATCATGGCTATAACTACAGCCTGTCCTGCCCCCACCCCCACCCCCCAAAATCTCGCTGTGTCACACACTGTAGCTATGAGGATATGCCACCCACCCTCACCCCTCTGCTGAAGAACCATGTTTCCCGATCCACTTGGGTTTTCAAAAAAATGTACTAGTATCTTCAAAGTAAATGAGTTGAATGAATTATCTCTTTATTCTTGTAGCTTATTTTTCACAACCCAAGTGTAATGACTTGTTTCACAATCAGAATGTGATCCATTCGGTCGATAACATTTGAAAAGTCTATAACTGGGGAGATTACTGATAGAGAGTGGGCTAAAATAGTGGACACAGTTTCTGCCGCATATCCGGCATCCAGCGGAGTGTTGATGCTGCTGTAACGGGTGTGGTCGGGTGTGTGAAGGATTACTCCTGGGATCACTTCTTTTCCACGATTTATTGGCTCGCACATCTGCAGAACACAATGCACACATCAATTGCCCCTGGCCTCCTCTTACATTACCTCTGCTTCCCTCAGCGGTGCAAGACGCAACTGAGCGCTTCATGAATTTGTTCATAGAAAGCCATTAACACTGTTCAGAAAATACTAAATATTAAATGCACATAAAAACAGTACATAGGTTTCCTTAAAACAACATCGCCTAACAGCGACACCTGGTGGTCTGAATAAAAAGTGTGTGTGGGAGGTGACAGAAACTTAGAAAGTTACATTAATAAACAGAAGGAAAACACATACCTGCAGAACACAATGCACACATCAATTGCCCCTGGCCTCCTCTTACATTACCTCTGCTTCCTAAACATACAAAAATACAGCGTTTACTCAAGTGACAAGACGCTGAAAACTCCGACAAGTTACATAGGTAACATGACACGGCCCGCCTGCCGTGGTAAAACTGGCGCCAGAAAGTTAAAATGAAAACACTGATAAAAACGTATTTTAACGGTCACACTAATACAAAACTGCTACGTGACATAACCATATTTACATGGCACAATTTGTGCTTAAAGTTTTAACGCAAATGGTTCAATTTCCAAAGAAAACAATACATAAACCCAGCAGCACTTTTCCACACAACTTACCCTCAGCGGTGCAAGACGCAACTGAGGGAGACAAGCACTACGGAAGCTTAGGAGGTACAAAAGGGGTAGTGTGCAGCTAAGGACATTTCCACAGGAGAAAAAAAATAGCAAAAATAAATATAAATAAAAATAACTCAATGAGATAAAATTCACAAATATTCAATAAAATCATTAAATGATAAATAAAATCCACAGATGCACATTTGGAAATAAGAATTATTAAAGTGCATTTTTAACTCCGTTACACTCACCCCCACTGAATTTTATCGAACTTGGGCATCGACTACACAATAATCACTGAAGAAAACATTACAAAGCGACAAATTACACAGGGTCAGCATCAAGAAAACCAACACTAAATGTATCCCATAAGGATGGAGTGGTATGAGGGCAGCGCTAATCCCTCAATCCAGCAACCGGCAACAGGGGTGCCTTGTACACCCCACAAGACCCTAACACAGTGCAGTGTAGGCCCACAATAGTAAAATAAGTTTACAGCTGAACAGAATATCAAATACCAATACAAGGAAACTTCAGACCAAAACACAGGCCATATGGAAGTGCTTTAGTCAGCAAAAGCCTGGAACATGGACTTGCAAGCAGTCTTAACATCAAACTTTTCTTGAACAACGTCCTGCCTGGACATGGTTTGTATGAGTCTGTTGACTGGTCTGACTAAGCGACCAAATCTAGACCTAATCTGTGTGAGCGTACGGGAGTCACCAGAGTGCATAGGCAAGGTCTGAATAGTAGTGTGCAGAGGGTCTGACAAATTGTCTGCCTGTGTCACAGTGTTGTGATTCGGCTGTCTTGTATTTGCCAGGACGTCCACAGCAGTCACAGGGCTAGAGTCATAAGTCGTGTCGTCCTCAAGCAAGACGGGGGAATCTTGAGGGTCACAGTTCACGCTTGTTACATCAGCAACATCCACCTCTGACTGACTTGGTACAGACAACTGTGTGATCCATTCTATGGTTCGTCTCTCAGAGTCCGCAGGCTCTGCGTCAGTCAAGGGGCTCTGTCCCTCTACTATAGTCACTGCTGAGTGTCTGTCACTTCCGTAAACAAGGCTGTCACTGGCTGTGCGAAGAGTCCTGCTCACTCTCTCGGAAGAAGTCTCACATCATCAGGTGTGTGGGCTGAGGATACTGCAAAAGACATGGATGAGGCGTGGTCAGACAGTCCAGATGAGTCACCCACAGGAAGGAAATTGGCCAGCATCAGCAGGTTCCTGTGGATCACTTTCTCCTGGCCGGTGATTGTGTCGCGAACCCTGTATGTGTGTGTCTCTGCATTCATGTCCACCACAGTATAGAGTGTTGATTCCCAGCGGTCAGCGAGCTTCTTTTTACCCCTCTCTTTCCTGTTGGCCAAGAGCACCCTGTCACCAATGTCAATTTTGGAGCCCTTCACTCTCTTGTTGTACAGCTGAGCATGTCTATTCTGCTCTTTTGCAGCATGGTCTTGTGCGATAACCATTGCTTCTTTCAGATCATCAGCGAGACA